>NC_056744.1:1670422829-1670662873 GCF_019279795.1 Protopterus annectens | reverse complement strand
TAGCCAGGGAATTGTTTTGGCTAGGCTTGTATAGGCCCTAGGGCTGATAGCCTAGTACCAACCTATGAACCTATGAACCTATGAAAGCTGGTTCAAAGGGCGGAAGTGTTAGCTTTTCCAGAACAAAGTTGAGATCCCAAGTTGGTGTTGGTGCTCTCCAGGGTGGTCTTATGTTCTTAGCCCCTCTGAGGAACTGTCTTAGCAATGGATGTGAAAATATAGGAGAATCTGTGTTGTATTGAGTTGAAATAGCTGAGGCATGGATCTTAATAGATGAGAAGGAAAGTCGTTTGTGCAACATCTCAGTTAAATATTGAAGAATCTGAGGAATATTTGGGACTAAGGGATTTAGACCTGTAGCCTGGTTCCAGGTGCAGAATCTTTTCCATTTGTCTGAATAGACTTTCCTGGTGCTAGGCCTTCTGGCTTCCAGAATGACGTCCATCACAGCTTTACAGAGAAGTGTTGAGTGGTTATTTAGGCAATTTGCCATGCAGCCAGATTTAAAGTCTTGAGCTGGCTCTGTAGAATCTGATTGTTTTGCTGAGTGAGCAGGTGAGGAATTGTAGGCAAAATCCACGGTCGGCCTTGAGCCATGTTCCTTAGTATTGGATACCAGTGTTGGCGTGGCTAGTCTGGAGCAATGAGTATCATCTGTGGTCTCCTATTCTGGCTTTCAGCAGCACATTTGCCAGAAGAGGCAGTGGAGGAAAGGCATACACTGTCAATGTTTTCCAACTGAATGAGAGGGCGTCCACTTTCCAAGCTAGTGTGTGGTATGTCCTTGTCCAGAATTTCCGTAGTTGGTAGTTTTGGGGGGAAGCAAACAGATCTATGTCTGGGCTCCCCCATTTTTGAGTTGTCATTGCGAATACTTGTGGATCTAGTTTCCACTCATGAGGATCTGTGATGTTTCTGCTTAGATTGTCTGCCAGTGTGTTTTTCTTTCCTGGCAGGAATTGTGCTTGTAGTTGAACTTGGTAGGTCAGTGCTGTGTTCCACAAGGTCATTGCTTGTCTGCATAGGAGGTAGGAGTGTGTGCCCCCTTGCTTGTTTATGTACCACATCACTGTGGTGTTGTCCATCTTTATTAGGAGGTGTCCTGGATGTAGGAGGTCCTTGAAAGCTGATAGGGCATTTTGTACAGCTAGCATCTCCTTTTGATTGATATGTAGATGCCTTTGGTTTGCAGGCCATTTTCCCTGAATACACTGTCCTGCCATGTGTGCTCCCCAGGCATAAGCCAATGCATCTGCTGTTATAGTTTGCCTGGCTGTGGGTAAGGTGAAAGGCTGACCTTTGTTGAGGTGACATGCCTGAGCCCACCATAGAAACTCCTGTTGAAGGCAGGGAATGAGTGGAATTATTGTTTCCAAGCTGTGGCTGTGTTGAGACCATACGCTTTTCAGATACCATTGTAATTTCCTCATATGCAGTTTTGCAAATGGTATTAGTAGTTTGCAAGATGCCATGAATCCCAAGGCCTGCAGAATTTTTCTTGCAGGGAGTTGGGTCTTTGTTGCCATCATTTTGAAGTATTGAGTCAGATGTCTTTGCTTGTATGGCGTGAGGTAAGCCATCTGGCCATTGTATTTAAGCTGGCACCCAGGAATATTATGTCTTGTGAGGGCACTAGTTTTGACTTCTTTTCGTTTACTGTGTACCCTAGGCAACTTAGAAGGTTTTTGACAAATGCCAGATGCTTTAATAGAATGTCTTTGCTTTCTGCTTGAATAAGGCAGTCGTCCAGGTATGGATATATTTGAATCCCTCTTTGTCTGCAGTATGAAATTACTGGTGCCAGGCATTTTGTGAAGACCCTGGGCGCAGTAGACAAGCCAAAAGGCAGTGCAGAGAATTGGTAATGGGTTGAACCTGCAATAAATCGGAGGTATCTTCTGCAATTTTGTCTGATAGGGACATGCAGTATGCCTCCTTGAGGTCCACCGTTACTAGCCAAGCCTTCTTGCCCAGCATGGGAAGAAGTTGCTGTAGTGTTAGCATCTTAAATTTGGGTACTTCCAGGTATGTGTTTAGAATTGAGAGGTCCAGAATGGGTCTCCAGGCTTTGTCCTTTCGGGGAACTAGAAACAGTCTTGAGGAAAATCCTTGTCCTTGCTCCTGTGTAGGAACCTGTTGAATGGCTCTCATGTCCATGAGAGCTGAAATTTGCTTTTGAGCCTCTGCCCATTGATTTGGTGGCAGGTTTGGCATTCCTTTTATCCTTGGTAAAGTGTGAAAGTGGAATCTGTAGCCTTGAGATACAATATATTTAGGACCCATTTGTCTTTTGTGATGATGATGCCAATTGTCTGCGAAAAGAGATAGTTTTCCCCCCAAGGGAGCTGCCAAGAGAGTTTTGCTTGGTAGTCTGAGGGGTAAGTCATTGTGTTTGTCTTCTGGTAGTTTGAGACCTGTCTTCCCCTCCTTTTTGGGTTGTGGCACTCCATTGTCGAGGCTAGTAAGAGCCTTGTGGCTGGCCTCTGCCTCTTGGGCATCTGTATCTGCCCCTCTGTGGTCTGGCAGAAGCTGGAAAGGACCAGTTTTTGGTTGGCCAATTTCTGCTGAAACGAGGAGGTTGAACCTGTAAGAAATCCTTGACCGTCTACATAGATTTTTGCCTTATCCTCCATTTTCTTTAAAACTACTTCTGCTTTTACACCAAATAAAACATCCTGCTGTAAGTGTGCATCCAATAACTTTGCTTTAACATGATCAGGCAAAGTTTGTTCTTTTAACCAAGCATGCCTACGTATGACAGACCCTGTCACTGCTGCTCTACAAGAAGCTTCCAATGAATCAAATCCACATTGCAAAGTATGTTTTCCCACTTGTTCAGCTGAATGTAACAAATCTTGCATTTCTTTGTAATCTGGTTGGTCTGTATGTGCGAGCATTTTTTGTTTTAATTAAGACATCAGATATTGTTGATATTTCAGCATGCGAAACTGACAATTTAAGGCTCTCATAGCTAGAGTAGCTGAGGTATAAACTTTCTTTCCCCATCTGTCTGGTGCTCTAGAATCCCTTTCAGAGGGCAGAGGATTTTTAGCAGTAGCGGCTTTAACCCCTTTGGGACCCTGGGAAATGGTTTCTGGGTCAGGTTCATAGGTTCATAGGTTGGTACTATTAGCCCTAGGGCCTATACAAGCCTAGCCATAACAATTCCCTGGCTATTTCTTCCCACATTATTTACTTTCCTGGACCCCTGTCTAGCAGGGCGACTGACGTGATCCCTGGGGTGAATTTCCTTTCTCCCATCCAATCGTCAAGGTCCCTCTTGAAGAGGTCCAAAGAGGCACTCTGCTTGACATGTATGGGCAATCTATTCCAGAGTCTGGGGAGTCTCTGGGTCAGGAACCTATCCCTCCAGCATGTTTTTGTTTATTGTGATGACAAGGTTTAGATCCCTGGAGCGTGTAGCTCTGAGGGATTGGGATTTCTTACGTGTAGCATGTCCAACAGCTCTGGGTTTGACATGGCCTTGTATGTTAAGCAGAGATCGCCTCTGAGTAGGCGATATGCGACAGAGTATAGCTGGAGTTTTTTAAGGCGGTCAGCGTAGGGCATCTGCTTTAGGCCTGTGATTCTTTTAGTGAGGTATTTCTGAGGCCTTTCCAGTTGTTGCAGATGTCTTGAGAGGTACATACCAAATGGGGCGTTGTATTCTATAATGGGTCTAATGAGGGATGAGTACAGTGGGACAATGACCTCCTTTTTTCTGGATGAAAAGCCCTTCATGATGAGGTGTGCCACACAGAAGGATTTCCTGACTGTTCTGGCGATGTGGTTATCGAAAGTGAGACCACTGTCCACCTGTGTCCCTAAGTCTCTTATCACACTTTCAGTGTTTAGTGTACTGCCACCTATATGGTAATTCATGGATACATGTTTTTTCCCAAAGGGGATAACAATACATTTCTTGGCATTGAGCTTGAGCCCATGGCTCTGGCACCAAGCATCTGTTTCTGTAAGGCCCTTTTGTAGAGTATCCACATCATTTGAGGATTCAATAATGGCTCCCAGTTTGCAGTCATCTGCAAACTTTGTTAGCCAGAGTCCCTTAGTGTTGACCTGTACTTCAGAGAAGTAGATGCCAAACAAGAGCGGCCCCAGGACTGAACCCTGAGGTACTCCACTTGTCACTTGTCTGGAGCTGGATTTGGAGTCGGCTACTTTTACAGTGTGAGTTCTATCAGTAAGCCATTTAGCAACCCATTGGGTGACATAGGGATTAATACCCAACTTAGTAAGTTTATCTATGATTCCAGAGTGGGGATGGTGTCAAAGACCTTGGCAAGGTCTAGATAGGCTGTGTGGACCACCTTACCCTTGTCCATGGCTCTGGAGACCGATTCAAAGAAGTCAATCAGGTTCAGGAGACAAGATCGGCCCTTCACAAACCCAAACTGGGTGGGGTCCAGTGTTTGAAGGTTGCCAATGTCTTTGTTTATAAGTTCCATGATAATACGCTCCATGGCCTTGCAGATAAGGCTTGTCAGACTGATGGGACGGTAGTTTCCGGGATCCAAGGTGGATCCCCCCTTGTGGATTGGGATAACTGTAGCTCTGCGCCACTCAGTGGGCACGAAACCTGAGGTGAGGCTATGATTAAACATGACACTTAGGTGAGGTGCCAGTTCATATTGTAGTTCATGTAGTACACAGCCCGGGATGTCATCTGGTCCCATGGATGCTGTATTCTTGGCTTTAGAGAGTGCGTTTTGTACCTGTGTGGCCGTTATTACTGGAATTTGGCAATCTTCCGGTATTGAGATGGGACATTTAGGGGGTGAGAGGGGGGTGAAGTTGGCACTGAATCGATCGGCCAGGATATTGGCAATACCCTTTGGATCAGTATATTTATTGCCATTCTGTTTTAGCTCAGAGCAGATCTGAGCATTGCCATTTAGATTCTTGACATAGTTATAGAATGCTTTGTGGTTGTCTTTGGAATCTTTGGCAATTTTATTTTCATAACAAGCTTTGGAGGATTTTATGAGGCATCTCAGTTTCTTACTGAGGCTAGTAAGGGAGTTTTTTGCATCCTGGGATTTTCCTCTTTTTTGCAAAAGTTTCTTCCTTTTGTTGTAAAGTTTGTTTATGGCAGGGGACCACCAGATTTGGCTTCCTTTTTTTGGATGAGAGCATTTTGGTTCTATTTGGGATGGCACGATTCATGCATGAGTGGATGTGCTCGTACAGTGCCTTAGTGTAGGATTCAGCAGTTGAACTTTCAGTTCCCGTCTGCATGGGTGTCATGAAGTTTGTCACTTCTGACTTGAGTAGCATGAAGTTGGCTTTGGAGAAGTTTTTATGGTGGTTTCTTTACTGGGGGTGGGGTGGGATGTGGATGTTAAGGGTGATTAGCTTATGGTCAGACCTGACTAACGAGGGTGTGACCATAGGTATGGAGCATTGATTTGCCATGTTGGTAATGACCAGGTCTAGGATATTGGAGCCCTGGTGGGACTATGGATTAGTTGATCCAGGGCGTTGGAATTTATGAATTCCAAGAACCGTTGCAAAGGTGTTGGGACATGAGTAGTTTTCCCAGTTAATGGCAGGGTAGTTAAAATCACCCAGTATTAGGGTGTTTGGTTCTATCTTAATATTTTCCAGTATGTTTAAAAAGGTGTAGTGAGAATCTTGGGGTATGGTGGGGGATCTGTAGCAAGCTACAATTTGGATTGCAGTCTTACCTAGTGTTAGTTGCACTTGGGGAATTTCAGACACATTGTGTTGGCCAACTAGCCTGGTGGTGTGAATATCCATGGTGAATATTGACACTCCTCCACCTTTAGTGTTTCGGTCCTGGTTTGGTGGCCGAAAAGTGTGGTTAGAGTTGTAGCCTGGTATTGCAGGGGTGCTCTCTGGAGCCTTGAACCAGGTCTCAGTTACTTCACAGATATCGATGTTCTCCATTTTTAGGAGTGCCTCGAGAGGGTGCATTTTGAGGTTTAGACTTCTAGCATTGAGTAGCATTACCTTCAGATTTTGCATGCTTGTACCTGTTACGGTGGTGGTTTTGTCCTTTGAAGTTTGCCTAAAAAAGGCACTATAGGGGTGGCAAGAGCCTTAGCCAGTAACCTGAATCCCAGGGGTGACAGGTGCAGACCATCTCTGGCAAAGCATCGTGGTCTGTCAATCATGTCATCCCAGGCAGACAGATACTGAATCCCCTTTGAATGACACCATAAGCTTAGCCAATTGTTGAAGTCAATCATTTTATCCTTATATTGTGGTATCATTCTGGGCGAAGGCAGGATGCTACTCAGGGCTAGGGTCATACCTGCCTGGGCCACATGATCCGAGAGCTCTTCCATGTCTCTTTTCATGTAGTCCAGGGAGGTACGTCTCAAGTCATTCACTCCAACATGGACAATGACAGAGTCATATTTGTACTTGTTGTGGAGTGACTTGAGTGCATGCGTTATGTGGCGGATCCTGGCACCCGACAGGCAGCTGACTGTAATTTTCTCCTTATTCAACCTGGTGAGAAGGACATCAGTGTGCCGGACTATAGAGTCACCTATGACTAAAGTGTTAGGTACATTGGCTTGCCTTAGGGGCTGTTGCTGGGTGGCACACTGGTGTTGTGAACTATGTGACACATTGGTTGTGATTGGTGTTTGTTTGCGTTTCAGCTTCAGAGGTCTTTGTTGCTTGGGCAGGTTACAGTTAAGGGCCTCTGCATATGTGGATTTAGTGTTGCTATATGTGGGTGTTGGTGGTGCGGGTTTAGAAGGGCTATGTGCTGCTTGAGGTGTAGTGTTGGTGTTAACCTTCTCCTCTTGACTGTTCAGCACAATCTTGGGTGGAGAGAGCTTTGCTTCCATTTTGGCTATGTAAGTGCATCTCTCACAGGTTGTAGTGTTGGGTGGTAGGAGGAGAGGGTTGTCTGTGTACGAGACAATTGCTGCATTGCCCCAGTATGCCCAGATTCACCAGGTGGACAGGAGAAATCACCGGAAGCTGACCCTTGGACATGCCTGGTTTGGGGCTTTTTTTTTCTTCTTTGTAAAGTACAGGAGCTGTTTCCTTAGCAAGGTACTTTGCAATTATAGGCTGTTTAGTGCCTACTATTAATTTCTCCTTATTAACAAGGAGAGTTCAGTGTTTGTATGAGTTTAAGGCAACAGGGCTTTTATACAGGAATTTGTGCGAGTCAGGGACTCTGTAGTATCTGTCTGGTTTGGCTGGTGCAGGAGGTAGTGAATCTGTGTTAAGGCTAGATTCTGAATAAACATCATCCACAATGTCTAACACAGGTGGAATTGCAAGTGGTCTGTGCTGGAGTAGTAAAAGGAACTTTCGGAGCCTTTTCTTAGAATCAGAGTAATCCTGGCCTTCCCAGTGGAAATGTTCCCTCATAGTATGTAAGGTTTCCCCAAAAGAGAAGCCTTCTGGGGGAGATGCAGAAGGGATAGACTCTTCAGCATCAGAATCTTCATAAGGGGGAAAGGAATATTCCTGTTTCTCAGAAGAGTCTGAGGAAATTGAAACCTGGTCAGAGGAAGCGTAATCCTCCTCCTGCCTTGGGCTTTTATCAGGAGGGGGATGGGAACCCCTGATTAGGGTAATTAAGTCTTCAGCCATCTTAAGCATCTGTTTCCTAGGCATGGGGCCTTGTGCTGGAGACTGCTGTGCAGTCTTCTTTGTTTTTAAAGGAGTTTTCAGTTTTGCATAGGATTTAGTGGTGAGTGTAATCGGTCTGAAGACACTTTCAGTAATTGAAGGCATTTCAACTGCACCGGAATCTCCTTCAGGAATGGAGTCGGAAGGGCCTAAAGGTTGTGGAGGCCTAGTAATCTCCGCTTGTGAATCAGATGTTGCCTGGGGTTCTAAATCAGCGGTCGTCAGGGGCTGCGTAGGCGCCTCACTGAAAACTGGAGAACCGGTGACTGGCCTAGCAAAGGCCTCGGAATCCGATTTGGATTTCGGCTGCCTGTCCTTATCTTTGCGTTTTTTATGCATTCCGGTCATCGGTTGCTCCGACGGCATGGTATAATTAAATTTTCGACCAAAATAATGTCGGGCGAAATCAAACAGACATTTAATAGTTTGTTTACTAAACCTAGAACAAAACCGACAACCTGTAACGTCATGGTCTGGGCCTAGGCAAGGAATACAATAAGAATGAAAGTCCTTATGAGGTATTTACTTCCCACAAGAGATGCAATTGTTAACTTTTTCTGACATCGGACTGAGGCAAGAAAAAGGTTCCCCAACGGGGTACTTAGCTTTATGAAGACTTCGGTCTGAAATTTGATTTGAAAATCTCAGGAGTCGGCCGACCGGCACTTGCGAACTGCTTCTGCTTCGGGCACCGTGCGGCAAGAAAGACTGAAGAAAATGGCATCAGATGCATCTTGTATACCCCTGGCACACTGACGTCAGGGAAGAAGCGACAGCAACCGATGCCGAACCAAGACTTTGGAACTCGGGCCGACTGCAGGACCGCCTGACGGCAGGATAACCCAACAGTGACGACTGCAGCAGTGTAACACGGTGAACCTCCTAGGATCCTTGCCGTCTCAGTCAAAAGCTAGTACATGATTGACAGACCATGATGCTTTGTCACAGACGGCCTTCGTCTGTCTCCCATGGCCTTTAGGCTTCTGGCAAAGGCTCCTGCCTCCCCATAGTGCCTTTTTCTATCCAAAGTCATGATCACAATATTACCATCATGAAGAATTCATATAAATGAAATTATAGGTCATGCTGCTAAATGCTAGAAGTTGTAGCATGAAACTGCACTCACTGCAGGCATTCCTTACCCTGGAGGATACTGACATTTGTGCAGTCACTGAAATTTGGTTCAAAGCTGTGGAAAGCACCACAACCTTACCAGGTTACCCATCCTACCATATTTTCAGACACAAAATGGAGGGCTACAAAACCAAAGGAGGTGGAGTTCCAATATTTATCAAAGACATACACACCTCCAGGCTGGTCAAACAGTATGACGCACAGGAGACACTGCAAGTACAGTTAATTGTTGACAAAACACATTCAATTCATAGCTAGCTACAGACCCCCAACCATGACTCAGGACACCCACTCCACCTATCTGGACTTACCTCAATCCATCAAGATTCAACCCTCTACCTTGATTCTGGGTGACCTTAACTACCCAACCATAGAGTGCAGGACATATTCTAGCCCAAACATGAATGGTCAGAGATTCCATGACTTCATCAATGGCAATGCATTGGATCAGCTGGTCGACACCCCTACGAGAGGTGAAATTATCTTGTACCTGGTCTTAACCAACATGAGTAGCCACTGTAGCACTCTTACAGTGTTAGCCTCCTTGGTAAGATCCCACCATAAAGTGATCACTTTTGAAGCTACCATCTCACATGACCCCCCCCCCCCACGTCACGGTCAAACGAAAAAACCTGTCCGAAGCTGACTACATTCTCCTCCGTGCAGGTATAAGGAGCTGTACAGCCACCAACCTTGAGTTGCAACTAGCACTAATGTTCAAGCCTACACGAGGAATATATATGAGCATCTACATAGCTGTATGGACTCAGCAATACTTGACAGGACCAAATCATCTTCCTCAAGGAAGAGTAAACCTGTCTAGTGGACAGCAGCAATAAACAAAGTCTATCAAAGAAATAGGGAATTACTGTCCATGGCCAAGAAGGAGCAGGTGCCAAGTTTAAAGCAATCTCTCCTTTGTTTGAACAGCAAATAAAGTCAGTGGAAAAATCCTGTAAGGCTAACATCAAGTCCAAATTGGCCACATCCACAAAGGACAATCACAAGGCCTTCTTCACATATGTCTGCAATCTAAAATGCAACACCCACAACAACAGATGAAACCTTGTAGTGATAGGTCTTGGTGCCAAACACCTGTGTCCACAGATCCCTCATGATCAATTGCATACCTAGGATGTATTTAGTAGTGTGATAATGTGTGTGGATGTCACTCTCCTTAAAGGATGTTGTGGTATGCGACCTGAGTCCATATGTCTGTTAACAGTCACCTATCTGTGTGACACCCTCCTAGGCAGATGTCCACATCATTAGGAAATCTGGCAATGGCACACAGCATGCAGTCATCAGCAAACATGCTTGGACATGGGGTAATGGGTGTTCCCTGCACCTCAGGAATGTACATCACATATAACAGAGGTCAGTACACAGAACACCAGGTTACTCTGCTAGATATGGGTAAACTGTTTGGGGAGGATTCTCCTATGTGGCATAGGTGGGTCTTGTCTGAGCACCACTGTGATACCCCTATCGTCCAATATGCAGAGGACTCCACACTGATATCTCTCTCTGAAAACTTGTCAGACCTGTTAACTACTACACAAAACTCCTTTTCTTCTGTAGAAAGATGGCTCAATGAAAATTAGCTCATCCTCAATCCTAATAAAAAAGCTCCTCCTTTTTCTGCCTAACTCCCTCTCCCACTGTAACTCTACAATCTCTTCTCTCAACAAAACTATTACAAAAGTTGAAAGACAAACTAAACTCTTCAGCACCATTATTGATGACCAACTAAAATTTGACCTACATGTCCAACAAAGCATCAAATAACCCAACAAAAATTATGCCTACTTTACAGAAATAAAAAATACCTTAGTGCAGAATCCAAATGTGCCCTTGTTCGAGCTTTCTTACTACCCACCCTACTCTATGCCTCCCCTATCCTGACTAACCTACAATCTTCCCTTATTCACAAACTCGAATCAACATACAATAAAGTTGCTAGATTTGTTGTAAATCATCCCTGCTCCTCCCACCACTGCCTGGCCCTACAGAAACTTCTGGCTTGAACTCCCACATCAACTTACTCTCAACTCAACTCCAAATTGCTCACTACCCTCTCAATAACCCCACTACCTGCCCAAAACCTTTATAAATACAGTCTCTCATAGCTGGAACATATATCAGAAGTATAACTCATGCCAACAAATTTGAAAAGACACTAAAAGGGCACCTACTTAACTCCAATATCTGTCACTGCAATCACCTCACTTCACCTCCCGTATATCTCTGTCTATTCACATTCTACAACTTCTACTTAGGAAGTGTCTTGGCATTACTTCTAATTATTGTAAATATTAGAACATGCTAGCTTTTCAGCACTGTGACTAAACTGTTTGTATGTTTATAGTTTTAGTGCTAACACTTTCTATTGTGACAACTATAATTTGTTCTGTATACATGCATTTCAGTTTGTAATCTATTTTATCTTGTGTATAATTTTTTTTTTTTTTTTTTTTACTTTTTATTGCTTCAGGTGTTATTGGAGCTTTTCTCCTCGGGTCTCCACTGAAAATGTTTTTTTTTGTAGTTCAGCTGGACCAACCCGGTTAACAAATGTGAAATAAATAAAAGGTTTGAGATCAAAGAAATGAACAAATAGTGTAGAGAAGTGCTATGGGCCACATCTGGATGAATGCACCTTGGAGGTGCTTTCCAGCTGTAGGAATAATTAAGCAATAACCCACGGCTGGGTGTGGGTAATGCTGGATTTACCCACAGTTGGTGTGGTTTGGTCAAGAGGGAGAAAAAGCCAACTGTCGGTAAATCCAGCATTGCCCACACCCAGCCGTGGGTTATTGCCATTATACAATGACATTATTTAAGAAAACAAATACTTTTCTTAAATAATATCTTTTTATAATGTGTCTGTGCTGCCCTTCCATGTTTTGCAGGTTCCCTGTTTTTTTTTTTTTGATGTACTGTGCATGCATATAGGACTTGTTTTCCCATGCTTACGCAGTACATCAGTGCTGTGCAAAGGTCACAATGGAGAAAGGAAGATTTTTTTTTTTTAATTGACTATAAAAAAGAAACTGGGAGGCTTTTTACATTCAGGAGAGTTGGGACAGAGAAAAATGAAAGGATAATCAGGTAAGTTTTTTAAGTTTTGCAGAATGTACCAGGTTATCCTTTTATTTTTGTCTGCACTGTCTCCCTCATTTGTTTAAAGTCTTCTGTTTTCTTTTTTCATTCAAAAAAAGAAAGAAAAGTAAAAAAAATTACGAGATTCGGTAATGGGAAAAGGTTCAGACAACCAGACCATTTTCTGTTGGTATATCCTCAGATTTACAACGGGCATGCTGGTTGGGCTGGCCAGTCATGTGCTAAATTTTGTATATTAATGGCCAATTATTGTATAAGAGAGAAGTTGTTATGTGTTGAGGATACAAACAAATCACACGAGGACATTCCCTGGATATGTAACAACTTTTGTTCTACAGAGTGTTGGACAGACGTGTGCAGTTTCAACAGAAATCAAATAAGACAATGTCTTCTCCCGGTATGTGACTGGCCGTTAGAAGGCCATTTGTGGACACAGCCTATTCCTAATCTTCAATGGTCTTTTGCCAGAATAAGTAAAAGTGACTTCCTCTCACCTTGTTGCTGTAGGCTGCAGAGAATCATGAAATAGCTACAGAGTGAAGTCTACCTCATTTCCAAAACATTTAGAGTACACTGGCCTCTGTCTGTAACCCCATACATTACATCAAAAACAGGAAGAAGAAACAGTGCCCAGTTAGAGTTCCAAGACCATCTGTGTTTATGAAAACTTAGTTAAGAGAAGACTCTAGGTAACACATACCTGTAAGCAGAACAAAGTGAAACTGAAAATATAGCCAACAACCACAGATAAAATCGGTAATGTAAAGAAAATTAACACTTACCGGTGAAACTGGATAGAAAGTTTAATTAGCGCTTTCGTCTGTATACTCGTGTGCCCACCCCCTAAAAATATAGTTCAGCTTTTAATTTTAAATAGCTGGAGGGGAAACTACATCATTTAGTCTGGGTGGGTTGGTGGCATCTACTCTAAGTTGTCACATAAATTCTTTAAATTCTAGTAACAGTTCCTTAGGACCCCATCTACTATATTTTTAGGGGGAGGGCACACAAGTATATTCTTGTGGCAACACAGTAATATTTGCCTATAAGTACATGATTTATTTATGTGGAAATGTATTTTGGATTGTATTTTAATTTTGAGATGGGGGCTGACAGGTTATATGTAATATGTAAATAAAGTATGGTTTTAATGCATTTTACAAGGTGAAATTCAACTGTGTATAATAACAAAAACACCAGTGATTTTTAGGTGCAGTTTGCTTTAATGACATGTGATTAGCCTGGCTATAAAAGGAAGTGATGTATGAAAAGTTCCTGTTTTAATCTGAAGAAGTCATGTGTAACAACAGACGAAAGCGCTAATTAAACTTTGTATCCAGTTTCACCGGTCAGTGTTCGTTTTCTTTACATTACTGAAACTGAAAATATTTACATTTTTTTTTTACTAAGATGCCCTTTACATAGGGAGAACAACCTAGCAAAGGAAAGAAAGAGGAGAAGAAATGTAAAAGTTAGACATACAATAACCTTTAACAAAGCCCTAATGATATTCCTGTTGAATCAAAATAAGAAACCCTACAGAGAACAAAGAGGGTTCTATACATCAGGTTTATACAGAAGATAAACAGGAAAATATGATCATGGCAGAGACAGAAACTGACAACAGACAATAGCAGTATGAGCTGCTGTTGACTTTGTGACCCCAACACCAGTACTGGTAGTGCCTTCTACCTCACGAAAGACTGACCCAGAGGAAACTCGGGAGCTGACTGAACTTCATGTAAGCCAGATGAACTATAAAAAGACACAGCAATATGAAGACAGTTTAAGCAACAGCAATGAGAAAATATAGCCAAGGCCATCGGGGGAGAAGTTGAATAAAATGCCCTGGCTTCCCACCTGTACTTCAAGTTACAAATGATTTACTGCACAGAGTCAAAAATGACTGAGAGGACATAATACACCAAATATCGCTGCTTAAACCTTTCAGAACCTCAATGATGAAGTCAGAAAATAGTCCTGTAATAGGAAGGAATCTAGGAATGGACAAGACTAAAGCAAGAATCATAGCAAGGTATTCCTGGCCAGTGAATAATGAAAAAGGGAGAACTCCATTTCTGGATGGTCTGAATTGTGGAAAATGCTCAAGTTTCAGAAATCCTCCGACTCCAGTGCCTAATATAGAGGTGCCATTTGAACATAGTGCTACGGGATTTGTTGCTCTGTAAAATCCAAAAATGGGCTATAACATATTTTGGACAATGAGATGGGATTTGATGTTACATGTTATGTATTCTGAAGAGGGCATCCTCCTATATGTTACAGGCTAATGCTAAACTTATAGTCAAGAAGACTGTTTATTTCCCAGACGGGGATTACCACAGCAAATACTCACTAACCATGGGACTCCATTTCTGTTCAGAATAATGCACCAACTGCACCAGGGCTCTGAGGTGAAACAGTTGACAGATGAGTTACTGGAGTTTTTTAACATAGCAATGAAATCCATGCTGAGAAGAGTTATGGCTAAAGTAAGTAAAGGCCGGGACCTTTTATTGCCATACCTTCTGTTTGCTATAACAGAAGTAAAACAAGGGGTGGATATAACAGGACTGCAAGGACCATGGAATTCAAAGTTGGAGACAAGTAATAGTTGTAATTCCATTCTCAGAAAACATGTTTTTATCTGAGTGGCACACCCTACTTGCAGAAAAAAGAAAGCAATGTAAATTATAAAGTTAGAATTTGTAGGAGAAGCCCAGAAAAAACACACCACATGAATGCTCTGTCACAATGGAGCACATGCCTTTGTAGTTTGTTTAAAGGCAGAAGTAAATAGACTGATTAAAAAGGAAATACTGTCTCCTATGCCAGCTTTTCGGGCAGATAGCACATTAATCAAATCAAAGAAACAGATACAAGAGTTTCTGCTGAGAAAGTATGTTCAGCTACCTGGCATAACAGACATAACGCAGCACCATACTGAGACAATTCCAGATGACTAGACCAGCATACAATCTGACAAAATACCAGAGTCACAGGAAAGAGCTGTGCTACAGAAAGCAATAAAAAATAATTGCTATGCCAGTTTAGAGGAGTGTGGAACATTTTGTTGTGTGTCAAAGATCTTGCAGAAGATACAAAACAGACTGGAGACAGGTACCTGCAATACTATCTTATTTAGATGGTATAAGACTTCAGAGCCAAAGTTAAGGAGGCATGTAAAGTTGGGTAGGAAATTTACAAGATTTCGCTATTACAAGAGATGCTTTCAAGACAGAATTCAATTTAGAAGTTACGAAGTCCAGAAATTCTGAGTTGCAGAAACTACAGAGAATAAACATGAGTCCAGAGTTATACCTCTCAAGTGTACAGATTTTCACAGAATGTCCTGATTTGTGCCTCATATTTTTGGTCCTTTTTTCATGAAATTGTGGTTTTCTGGTAAATTAGTGGCAAATCATTAAAGACTGAAGTAAGCATAATTGGGAAGGTGGCTTAATGGCTAAGGTGTTTGCCTTACAAACACAAGGTGCAGGGTTTGAGTCTCACAAGGGATAATTGGCTAGGCTTAAAATGGCTCACAAGGGCAGTTAGCTTAGTACTAAACTAAGAACCTATGAACTATGAACTTATGAAAATAATGACAGACATTTGAGTTTCAAACTTCATACACTTCAAAAAAGCCATGCTTATACAAAACCTGTTATTCTATCAACTTTCTAAGTTTGTAAGAGCACTATTTAAAAATTGTCCCTATTTTTGGGCCTTTATCCCACTTTATTTATTGCTTTGTCCAGATTTCTTGCTCTAAGAGGTTGAGAGGTATGTAAATACAGTTTAATTTAGGCCACACAGCCACTGAAGCCCTAGTATTCAGAATCTTCAGTTTGTTTCAGTTATCAGCATTGTCATTTGAGATGGTTTCAGTAGTACATACCTCCAGTGTATGCTGCTATTTTCATTATATTTGTTGACTGAAAAAGCAAAGATGCCCCAAAAACTGGACAGTAAAGGAGACAATGCTTTAAGCAGCTGAAAGAAATATTAATGTTCAGTCCAGATCATGTCTCCTAAACCTGATAGACTTCTTTGAAGCAGTCACCAAAGCCGTAGATGAGGGTAAGGTGGTTCACACAGCCTATCTAGATCTTGCCAAGGCTTTCAACACCATCCCCCATTCTGGAATTATATATAAACTCACTAAACTAGGTATAAATCCCTGTGTCACAAGATGGATTGCCAATTGGCTCAATGACAGAACCCACACTGTGAAAGTAGCAGACTCCAAATCCGACTTCAGACCAGTGACAAGTGGAGTACCACAAGGTTCAGTCCTGGGTCCTCTCCTGTTTGGTATCTACTTCTCTGAAGTACAGGCTAACACAGAAGGTCTTTGGCTAACGAAGTTCGCAGATGACTGCAAACTAGGGCCATAATCGAAACTCCTAACGATGTGGACATCCTATAAAAGGGCCTCTCTGAGACAGATGCCTGGTGTCAAAGCCATGGCCTCAAGCTCAATGCCAAAAAGTGCACTGTCATCCCCTTTGGTAAAAACTCTGTACCCGTGAACTACAACATAGGCGGTAGTATACTTAACACTGAAAGTGTGATGAGACCTTGGGACACAGGTGGACAGTAGTCTCTCCTTTGATATCACATCGCCACAGTAGTCAGGAAATCCTTCTACGTGCCACATCTCATCACAAAAGGTTTCTCATCCAGGAAAAAAGAGGTCATTGTTCCCCTCTACTCATCACTCATTAGACCCATTATAGAGTACAATGCCCCTTTTGGTATGTACCTCACAAGATATCTACAACTGGAAAGGCTGCAGAAATACCTCACAAAGAGGATTACAGGCCTCAAACAGATGCCCTACACAGACTGTCTAAAAAAACTCCAGCTTTACTCTGTCGCATATCGCCTACTCAGAGGTGATATCTCTGCCTAACATACAAAGCTATGTTAAACCCAGAGCTGTTGGACATGCTTCACATAAAGAAATCACAATTCTTCCGAGCTACATGCTCTAGGGACCTAAACTTTGTCACCAAAATAAACAGAACATGCTAGAGGGATGGATTCCTGTCCCAGAGACTTCCCATACTTTGGAACAAACTACCTATCTATATCAAACAAAACTCCTCATTAGCACTCCAAGAAAAATCTTGATGATTGGCTGGAAAATAGGAAATTCACCCCGGGGATCACTTCTGTGGCTCTGCTTGACAGTGGCATAGGAAAATAATTTTCTTGGGTGGCAAAAGCCAGGGTACCTTTTTGGCTAGGCTTATATAGGCCCTAGGGCCAATAGCCTAGTCCCTATCTATGAACCTACATCATAGTTTCTACACATTTTAGCAAGCCTTTTTGTTGTACATATCGATGTACAGTGATAGATCTAGAGACACTATGATCACAGAACATTGATGGGGAAGAATATCCCATAAGTTTTTTTGGGGATCAAAAACTGAGTAGAACGGCAAATGATTATTCCACTGTTAAAAGTAATACTAGGTAATCAGGAGGACACTAGTGTCACTGAAATATTAACTTTGTGGCTTGAGAATTTTAGACAACAGGATGGGAACATAAAACTCTGTAGGTGGGCACTTTCATTGCAGCCTTTCATTCTTTCAATGAAACACAGTCCAGGCTTGACTCACCATAATGCAGAAGGCCTGTCTAAGGCTCGCAGGCCATAGTGGCCTGAGACCAGTGATATCAAGCTGGGGAGGGTTTAATGTAATACAGTGTGGTGGTTTATCTCCAGGATGGTGTACAGTTATACTGCAAAACCATGGAAAACTGCTGGTTTAATAAACAATATAAATAGTGTGAAAATGCAAAAAGTTACCTAACTTGATATATTAGCAGACAAGATTCCTGCATAGATAGAGGTCTGTAGCTCCTCCAAATGGAAATATTGAAGATTCACTGATGGAAACTATGACCTTGATCACTGGACTGGGGTGGAGTTGTGCAGGAAGCAGAGAGATTAATTTTTGCCTGCTTTTGTTGACCACATTGAATTTTTATGTTTCTTAGTCTTTTTGTTGTTGCACGTTTTTGTATAATATTTTTGGTTAGCAGAGAGATGTTGAAAAATGTATGTGATAATAGCTGGATATCTTCAGAACAGGAATCCAGAGAATTACATGAAAAGGAAAAAACTGCTTCTGAGCACCTGAACAAAGAATAACTACTGGACATGAATTTCCATGAAATGTGTTGCAGTGGCTCCCTGACAAGCTTTTCATGCACTTGTGGTCACCTCATACAACTATGATCACAAATGAGTGAAAAGGTGTCAAATGAGCATCCAAAAGTAAACAACAAAAATAGTATTTTTACAGGGGGTGCAAACACCCACCTGCACTCCTTGATGTGCAGGGCTGCCCCCCCATCTGCACTCCTTGATGTGCAGGGCTGCCCCCACCTGCACTCCTTGATGTGCAGGGCTGCCCCCACCTGCACTCCTTGATGTGCAGGGCTGCCCCCACCTGCACTCCTTGATGTGCAGGGCTGCCCCCCACCTGCACTCCTTGATGTGCAGGGCTAACCCCCACCTGCACTCCTTGATGTGCAGGGCTGCCCCCCACCTGCACTCCTTGATGTGCAGGGATGCCCCCCACCTGCACTCCATGATGTGCAGGGATGCCCCCCCACCTGCACTCCATGATGTGCACGGCTGCCCCCCGCCTGCACTCCTTGATGTGCAGGGCTGCCCCCACCTGCACTCCTTGATGTGCAGGGCTGCCCCCACCTGCACTCCTTGATGTGCAGGGCTGCCCCCACCTGCACTCCTTGATGTCCAGGGCTGCCCCCACCTGCACTCCTTGATGTACAGAGCTGCATCACCCACAGCTCCGCTACATACATGTACAAAACCCAAGGTTGCACCACCATGGGGAAAGGAAGAAATGCTCAGTATGCAAACAATTACAGTTTGTGAGGGAAAGGTCAAGCAGTTACATACTACTAACTGCACAAATTTGTACCAAGCACTAGAGATTCATGGGCAGCCTTGGCTTCCATTTCCAACCCTTACTGTGAGTTCAAGACACTAACTAAGATACTGACCATGAGGTTGTGTACAAAAACAAACAACAAAACTATAGTACCAATGGAGTCAGGAAGAGTTAGAGATGAATCTTCAGTGTAGAATATTTAATAAATCCTTGTAAATAACTTTTGCAGCAAAAATCCATGACAGCAAAAAATAAAAAATATATATATATCACAACTTAATTTTTGTTTATTTATTTTCTACATTTGCTGATATATATATATATATATATATATAAACATACATATATATTATATAGATATATATACATAGCTATAGATATACAGACATTGCATCTTCCGTGTGTGTGTGTATATATATATATATATATATATATCTATATATATATATATATATACACACACACACACACACACACACACACACACACATACAGACGTACACATATACAAATGGACATATATAGATGGATGTAATATATACATGCACACTTGCCTAAACCTATCTCAACATATATATGTCTATAAAATACACACACACACTCATACACACACACACACACACACACAAATACCTATGGGGAAACTGGAGAATGTCCACTCACCTACAGGATGCATTTTGAAGGACATTATAGCACACAAAGAAAACCCACAGGACACAAGGAGGAAATACTGTCGCCACACAGAAGGGATCGCAGCCAAGAATTAAAATTGTAAACCCTTGCTCTGATGTGGCAACACTAGTCACTTACATTACATCACACCATTATATTAGGGAAAACTGTTATGCTGTTGGAATCATTCTTAGTAGCAATTGAAAGCTATGCTAGAGTGATTTACTAGGTACCAGAACCATTAAAGAAGTGTATGTTAGAAGACTGCTTCAGAACGATTTGGGACCAAAAGAAAATTAATAAACAGGGAGGGTACTTAGAGAAAGGGGATGAAGGTGGGTTAAAGAGATACAGTGATAGCAGAGAAGGGAAAGCTAAAGGCCAAACACTAGTTTAGGTACACAAGTAATAAGGAAGTAGGGGACACATGGTGATAAACGAAACATTGGAAGGGGAAGCAAGAAACAAAGATACTACACTGAGTAAATTAATAAAGAACTGGGATATAATATATGAAGAGGAATGGGAAAAATGAAAGTTAAAAAAAATACTAAGAAAGTTAAACAGATGATGTGAGGAACAAGTTAGATGACAGGATACAAAACAGCAATAAAAAACAGAAGCAGAAAAAAAAGTGCAAGTAAGGTGAGGAAATTTCTTTGGAAGCTGACCCAAAAGAAGACTGTAATGAATTGCCAGCTGGTATATGTGATTCAGCAGAAGGGAATAAATAATAATGTGAAATGTTTTAAGGATGAACACTTACTGAAACCAGTAATGACATGTGCAACTATTTCTCTATTACGGAATCTACATTTATTAATTTCTCTGTCTTTTTCTATAGACTTTGTGAACCAACATGTACATAGTTTGAGTGTCATGATTCTGTCGAAGACTGATAAGATGTGTGAAGCACTTACTGCATTTAGTACATTTATTTGCTGAGTGGCATGAGGCTGCTGCAAACTGCTGAGATGTGTGATACACTTACCGAATTCGGTACATTCATATTGCTTCAGTTCTGTGTGAATGACATAATGCCGTTGAAGACCGCCGAGGTTGCTGAAACACTTACTGCATTCAGAACATTTATATGGTTTTGCTCCAATATGAATGACTTGATGCCTTTTCAGGTTACGGGCCCATGTGAAAGACATACCACATTTGGTACATGTATGTGGTTTCATGCCTGTGTGAATGGCACGATGTGCCTTAAGACTACCAAGCTGTGTGAAACACTTACTGCATTCAGTACATTTATATGGTTTCAGTCCTGTGTGAATGACTTGATGCCTTTTCAGGCTACAGGCCCATGTGAAAGACATACCACATTCGGTACATTTATGTGGTTTCAGTCCTGTGTGAATGGCATAATGCTTTTGAAGACTGTTCAGCTGTTTGAAACACTTACTGCATTCAGTACATTTATATGGTCTAAGGCCTGTGTGATTGACTTGATGCCTTTTCAGGTTGCTGGCACACGTGAAAGACTTATTGCATTCATCACATTTGTACATTTCTTTCTTTGTGTGAAATCTCTTAGTTGTGTCATGTTCAGAGCTCGTGCTGCAGCCATGTCCTGAGTGAAGTCTTGGATTAGGAGTAAGAGAAAGCTTGTCATACACCTTCACTGGCAGAGTACGCGGTGGTAGATGCTCTGTCAGGTGATGTGTCACAGGTGCTCCTTTGTCACATTCAGGGGGTTGGTGGCAGTGATGCTCTGATGGAAACTGTGGTACATGAGTGACATAAACCTCGCCAGTGTCCATTCCAGGCTGAGACCTCTGCTGGATGTTCCTTGTGTGGTCAAATAACTGTGATCTCACAAGTGTTGTCTGCCGACTGCAATTCACATTGCAGTCTGTACTCTTCATACCTAAAGCAAATTATTTGAAAGTATATTATTACAAGAATAAAACAAATATGCAATGTATTTCATCAGAATGACGTGTGTACAGTTTAGCAATTTAAACATTTTTAGATTTGTTTTCATTTATTTTTTTATTAAGTATTTTATTCTGTTATTAGCACTATTAATAAAATAAGGCTAGGTAGTTCAGATACACTTTTTATCAGAATTTGGTCAGTGCGAGTAGGTGTTTAGTTTATTTCAGTCAAATGCTCTTTTTTTATCAGGTAGCCTAAATCACAAACTTAAGTGCTGCTTTACAATTCTGTAAAACTGACATATGGCCCCCTTCTCACCTATATTCCTATTCCCTCCAAAATAACCATCTTCCTGACATCCAACTTCTGGCATTCATAGTTTTAGGTAATCTCAGATACATGCTTCACAGTTTGGTCTCTGTTGTTCCCCTGCTCACCTCCCTTTGGTCAATGTACTGTCTACTATACTGTTGTTCATCCCCTGTCAAGTAGATATATGTAACCACAACTTTATAACAAATCCTCTCTATGTTCACCCAGTCTTGCTTAAAACTCAAAAGGATGAAATACTGCTTTTTCCTCCTCTCTTTCCTGATATAACTTTGGCAGTCTAACATGTGTCAATAATTCAGTCAGCAGTGATCAGTATCATATGATTCAGATATTACAGTTGTGTGAGCAATTCACTATAACTGCAGATGTTTGAGTAGGACCATTTCTGTAGTTTGAGCTTCTACACCTTTAGAAGTTTTAGTCCTGTGACATTTTAGGAGGAAGGAGGAGCATAAATCAGGAAATAAAGACTGTGCTTAGCCTCACCTGTATCTGCCTCAATCAACAGCTTCTAAGGCAGAGCACCACAGTTTGAACAAATGTCTATTTATGATGTAAGGTCTTCATCCACAGAACACAGCTTTCATCTTCACCAGTAAAAAAAAAAAAGATGATGAGGGCTGACTGCCTTCTTATCAAGGATTCAGGTATGCATATTCACATGAAGAGGAGTCTGTCTATGATTGTGTCTACAGAGCTTTGGGACATGGGTTAGCTGGGCACATATCTTCCTGCAGGTAATTCCAACATGTTAAGAACTGTGCCACAGTACCGACCTTACAAATATTAACAATAATGCTTGAAAGGATTATAGGGATATAACAGACTGTACAAGGATGTTGTCATGTTCCTCACAGAAGATAAAGGGAGTTCCCCACTCCAAGAAGATCCATTATTTCCTTATAATATGCACCTTGGACAGCATTAATGTACTTAGCCAACAATCTCTGAAAATCTCAGAAGTTTTTTTTTATTGTACAGTGCTGTCAATTTGAAAGATCTTAGTACTCTTATCTGCGGTGGTGCAGCAGTTAGCGTTGTCGCCTCACAGCAAGAGGTTCTCCCATTCGATTCTCGGCTGGAGCACCTTCTGTGTGGAGTCTGCATGTCCTCCCCGCGGTCGAGTGACATTTACGGACATGCAACTAGGTGCATGCGTGAATGGGCGTGCCTTCTTTGAAGGTTGGGCATAGGGCTGGCAACTCGGCACCATAAAAATCTACAGCCATTCATTAGCAGACCGGAGTTCCGCTGTGGTGACCCCTAACCGGGAAAAGCCAAAAGACGTTTTTTAGTTTAATCCTTGTTTATTTCTAATGAAAATATGGCACATACTGTAGTGTTAGAAATAGCTAGAGAACACTCTGAGGATGCATATTTGAGAACTTATCTACAAGAAAACAACTGTTACTGTGTGAGTGTTTATCTGCTTGTGTTTGAATGTGAAACAATTCCATTAAACAATATTAAACACTGCTGTGCTTATCAAATTGGAGATGTAACACTAAATGTGTTAAGTAACATTTGAAAACCCAGCACAATTTTGTGCTAATAAACGCTACTCCAAAACACCCAGCCATTCTTCTCTAAGGGGAGTTACGACATGCTCACTTTTACATAATCTAATGTACAACCCTTTGCTAGGGTTTTCATGAAGCTTGTCATCAATGTAATAAGGTTTATATTGATTTTGTCCATATAGTTAACTAACTTCAATGTACATGTTTGGGGCGTATAATCATTTAACATTGTTCTTAGAGTAGCTAAACAATAGATTTTATACAGATCTGTGCTTTATAAATGTGTTTTTGCATTCTTGTGATGTTATTTACATGTAACACAGCTTTTTTAATAACAAACATTTTGGATTTTTATTGTTACATTTTTGTACTGCAACTATTTAGGTCTAAATGTCTTGAAGTGGTTACTTTGGATCATGTGATTTCATGGTGTTTTAAATGCAGTGTCTGCATTATGTTTAGTTCTGAAGAAGTCCATTTAGTGTGAGGAAGAAAGTTCTACACTATTATATTAAAGCCTTAGAAGATGAATTGTGCAGTGTGCTTTGTTGTTACATTTTGTTCTTTGCATCACAGTTTGCCTTTTTGAATTCCACATTTTTGAGTGACTTCTGAATTATATACCCCAAACTGACACTTATCCAATGCCTACACTGAATCGGCACATACAGGGGCTAAGCAAAGCAAGGATTTTAACCACCACAGACTACACAAAAGGGTACTGGCAAATTTCTCGTACCCATGAAGCCAGAAAGAGAAGATAGCATTCTCCACCTAAAAGGCCTTTTACATTAGGCTGCCTTAAAGAGTGTTTATCATCCTTCAAAAGCTCACGGAAAGGTTCTGAAACCTCATGCTACATATTTATCTGTGTAAATTAATGACACAGTCATTTACTCAGAAAACATTTGGGTAATCTGCTGGCAGGTTGCTCTCAGTCGGCCTGATTAACAAAGCCTTGGGTCCTGCATCAGTTGCCGTCCCTTCTTCCATGTCAGGTCGTCAGGGGTATAAAACATGCAGCCCGGCGCCGCCTTTAGATGTTTATGTGCCCCCCTATGGGGAGCACAAAAACACAAAAAAAACACAAAAGTATACCTCAACAAATACACCAAAAAGGCTTTTAAGCATAGTGCAACAGTGAATACACTCGAACATCTACATTTATGGTAAGTGTACACAATGTTGTTCGTGTTTCACTGTTGCAGTCATTACATTTGGGTAGATTCCTAAAGCTATGGTTGGGAGGAGGAGTTTATACAGCATTAGGACCAGCTATAAGGCCCTGCAAGACAGCAGTGGCAAAGCCAGCTCTGGATTTAGAGAAAATTGGTAAATGATAATGCTTGGTGAAAGTATGTACAGAACTCCAGGTAGCAGCTTATAGGATATCCCTGGTAAGAACATCTCCGAGAAAGGCTGCAGAAGTAGATGCAGCCCTGGTGGAGTGAGATCTGATCCCCTGGGGGATAGGTTTTCCATGGTAATGCAATGGCTTATCCATTTAGAAATGGTTTGTTTTGAAATAGCCTTCGCCTCTGCAGCAAATGCTACCAGCAATTGTTCAGATTTTCTTCGAGATTTAGTCCTGTACAAGTAAAATCTAAGTTGTCTGTGCACATCCAAGGAATGCAGAATCTGTTCCCCTTTGTTCTGTGGATTGGGAAAGAAGGCAGGCAAATGAATGGACTACTTAAGAGGCACACTGGAAACCACCTTGGGCATAAAGGAGGGATTGAATCTTAAAAGATTACCATGTCTGCATGAAAGATGACAAAAGGCTCCACTGCCATCTGCCATAAGGGCCTGTAATTCAGATATCCTTCTAGCTGAAGTGATTGCTAAAAGGAAGGCTGTTTTCCAAGAAAGAAATTTTAAGTCTGCAGTAGCATCTGGCTTGAAAGCTGAAATAGCTTAGCATAAGATTTTCTAGTACTAAAGATGACATCTATCACAGGTTTGCTGAGGGATGATAAGGATGAATTTAAGTGATTAGCCAGGCTGCAAGGTTCAATGTTGGAAACTGAGGGTGCAGAATTTGGTTCTCCTGCTGAGACAGCAGGAAAGATGCTATCCTCCAAAAAAAGGAAGCCAATCTGGTGGTCCCCTGCCATAAACAAACTCTACAACAGAAGAAAGAAACTGTTGCAAAAAAGAGTAAAATCACGATTGGAGAAACTCCCTGGTCAGCCTCAGTAAGAAGCTGAGATCCCTCTTAAAATCCTCTAAAGCTAGTTACGAAAACAAAATCACCACTGACTCTAAAGACAACCACAAAGCATTCTATAGCTATGTCAAGAATCTCAATGGCAACACTCAGATCTGCTCCGAGTTACAGCACAATGGCACTAAACATACAGAACCAACTGATATTGCCAACATCCTGGCAGACAGCTTCAGTGCTAACTTTACCTAAAGGGCCCATCTCTATACAAGAAGAATGCAAAGTTCCTGTAATCACAGCTGCACATGTAAAAAAACACACTATCCCAAGCCAAGAACACAGCATCCATGGGACCTGACAACATCCCAGGCTGTGTTCTACATGAACTACAGAATGAAATGGCACCCCACCTATGTACCATGTTCAATCATAGCCTCACCTCAGGCTATGTGCCCACTGAATGGCGCACAGTGACGGTTATCCCACTCCACAAAGGGGGAGCCACTACAGACCACGGAAACTACCACCCCATTAGCCTAATGAGCCTGATCTGCAAGGCTATGGAACATATCATCATGAAACTTATAAACAATGACATTGGTAATCTCCAAACTCAGGACCCCACCCAGTTCGGGTTTGTAAAAGGCAGATCATGTCTCCTAAACCTGATAAGACTTCTTTGAAGCAGTCACCAAAGCCGTAGATGAGGGTAAGATGGTTCACATAGCCTATCTAGATCTCGCCAAGGCTTTTGACACCATCCCCCACTCTGGAATTACAGATAAACTCACTAACCTAGGTATAAATTCCTATGTCACAATATGAGTTGCCAACTGGCTCACTGACAGAACCCACACTGTGAAAGTAGCAGACTCCAAATCCAACTTCAGACCAGTGATAAGTGGAGTACCACAGGGTTCAGTCCTGGGTCCTCTCCTGTTTGGTATCTACTTCTCTGAAGTACAGGCTAACACAGAATGTCTTTGGCTAATGAAGTTCGCAGATGACTGCAAACTAGGAGCCATAATCAAAACTCCAAAAGATGTGGACATCCTACAAAGGGGCCTCGCTGAAACAGATGCCTAGTGTCAAAGCCATGGTCTCAAGCTCAATGTCAAAAAGTGCACTGTCATCCCTTTTGGTAAAACCTCTGTACCCATGAACTACCATATAGGTGGTAGTCTACTTAACACCAAAAGTGTGATAAGAGACCTTGGGACAGAGGTGGACAGCAGTCTCTCCTTTGATAATCACATTACCACAGTAGTCAGGAAATCCTTCTATGTGTCACACCTCATCATAAAAGGTTTCTCATCCAGGAAAAAAAGAGGTCATTGTTCCCCTCTACTCGTCACTCATTAGACCCATTATAGAGTACAATGCCCCTTTTGGTATGTGCCTCACAAGACATCTACAACAACTGGAAAGGCCGCAGAAAAACCTCACAAAGAGGATTACTGGCCTACAGATGCCCTAAGCAGACTGTCTCAAAAAACTGCAGCTTTACTCCATCGCATATCGCCTACTCAGAGGCGATCACTGCCTAACACACAAAGCTATGTCAAACCCAGAGCTTTTAGACATGCTCCATTTAAAGAAATCCCAATCCCTACGAGCTACATGCTCTAGGGACCAAACCTTGTCACCACAATAAACAGAACATGCTAGAGGGATAGATTCCTGTCCCAGAGACTTCCCATACTCTGGAACAAACTACCTATCTATATCAAACAAAGCTCCTCATTAGCACTCTTCAAGAAAAATCTTGATGATTGGATGGGAGATAGGAAATTCACCCCGGGCATCACTTCTGTGGCTCTGCTTGACAGTGGCACAGGAAAATAATTTTCTTGGGTGGCGAAAGCCAGGGTACCTTTTGGCTGGGTTTATATAGGCCCTAGGGCCAATAGCCTAGTACCTACCTATGAACCAGTCCTGATTGCCCCTGACTTTAGTAAATTTTTTTCTGTATACACTGCTGCATCTCACATTGAATTAGATGCTGTGTTACTTCTGAAAATAGTTGGTGAGAAACACCTAGTGCACTACTTGCAACACAGTAGGAATGTCTTAGTATTAAGTTGGCACTTACATCCCTACAGCCTTACTTATTAGAATTCAGCGTCACTCTGGTAACTGACCATGCACTCCTACAGTGGTTGTACAAACAGGATGTCAACATAAAAGTTGAACAGAGAGGGTGTATCATTACAGCCATTCCATTACACTGAGACAGGTCTGGCAGTAGCCACTTGAATGCAAACAGGTTATCCTGGTTTCACACCCAGCCTCACTTCCTATATAATCATGGATTCTATGCTGGGAAGAGCTTTTTTATGAGATAGTGGATAGTCAAAAAGGTTAAAAATGCTATTTTATGGTGGTGCGTATACACCACATAATGTATACATTCAGTGATGGTGCATATAAAGCATCACTGTATAAATTAGGGCAGCAGAGGTTAATTTTGAAACACTTGCTGAAAAAGGTGTGAGCTTATTTGTGGAATAAAAGAATCTTTCCTATACATTTACTTGTAGAATAACAGAAGCTTTCCTGCCCATTTACTTGAGGAATAACAGAGGTTTTGCTGTGTATTTACTTATAGAACACCAGAAGCTTTCCTGCTGAAGGTGGCCCGTCTATACGTATACATATATGTATGCATGTGGATTCACTTTATGAGCTCGAAATCCTAAATTATCGAATTTCGGAATCTCGAGCCCATAAAGTGGAAAGGCTGGGACATCGAGTACCCGGGGGCAGGAAATTCAAAATCGTGACTTCTATACTACACACACACACACACACACACACACACACACACACACACAAACACACACACACCTTCCTCCACACAAACAAACACACAACCCAATCCTATGTACAAGCAACCCCCCACACCCCCCCAACTTAAATATACTAACTCCAAGGTCGCACTACATACGCAAACACACTAAACACCCCCACACAAGCTACATCCCCCTCACACACACACACACCACAGTGACAAAACACACTAACACACACTACAGCCCCTACCCAAAACCCTTAAAACATAAACACTTACCTGAATCCATGAACGCAGCGCAACACCAAAATCGCTAATTCAACATCTCCGAAATGCAGGATTTTGGATTTCGCGCTTCTGGGTGTTCACTGTTTTAGCCTTTTTCAAGGCTCCAGAGAGTACCCCTGCAATACCAGGCTACAACTCTTGCCACACTTTTCGGCCACCAAACCAGGATTGAAAGACTAAAGGTGGAGGGAGTGTCCATATTCACCAAGGATATTCACACCACCAGGTTAGTTGCCCAATGCAATGCGTCTGAAATTCTCCAGGTGCAGCTAACACTAGGCAAGACTGGAATCCAAACTGTAGCTTGCTACAGATCCCTCACCATGCCCCAAGATTCTCACTACACCTTTCTAAACATACTGGAAAATATTAATATACAAACACTACCCTGCCATTAACTGGGAAAACTACTCTTGCACCAACATCTTTGCCCAAAGGTTTTTGGAATTCATAAATTCCAATGCCCTGGATCAACTCATCCATAGTCCCACCAGGGGCTCCAATATCCTAGACCTGGTCATTACCAACATGGGAAATCGATGCTCCACACCAGTGGTCACCACATCTTTGGTCAGATCAGACCATAAGCTAATCACCCTTAACATCCACATCCCACCCCCCAAAAATACTTCTCCAAGGCCAACTTCATGCTACTCAAGTCAGAAGTGACAAACGTCATGACACCAATACAGACGGGAACTGAAAGCTCGACTGTGGAGTCCTACACTAAGGAACTGTAAGAGGACATCCACTCATGCATGAATCGTGCCATCCCAAATAGAACCAAGATGCTCTCCTCAAAAGGAAGCCAATCTGGTGGTCCCCTGCCATAAACAAACTTTACAACAAAAGGAAAAAACTGTTGCAGAAAAGAGGAAAATCCCAGGATGCAAAAAACTCCCTTACCATCCTTAGTAAGAAGCTTAGATCCCTCATAAAATCCTCCAAAGCTAGTTACGAAAATAAAATTGCCAAAGATTCCAAAGTCAACCATAAGGCATTCTATAACTATGTCAAGAATCTAAATGGCAATGCTTAGATCTGCTCTGAGCTACAACAGAATAGCATTAAATATACTGATCCCAAGGATATTGCCAGTATCCTGGCAGATCGATTCAGTGCCAACTTCACCCCCCTCTCACCCCCTAAATGGCCCATCTCAACACTGGAAGATTGCCAAATTACAGTAATAACGGTCACACAGGTAAAAAAACGCACTCTCCAAAGCTAAGAATACAGCACCCATGGGACCAGATGACATCCCGGGCGGTGTACTACATGAACTACAAAATGAACTGGCACCGCACCTAAGTGTCATGTTTAATCATACCCTCACCTCAGGCTTCGTGCCCACTGAGTGGCACACAGCTACAGTTATCCCACTCCACAAGGGGGGATCCACCTTGGATCCCGGGAACTACCGCCCCATCAGTCTGATGAGACTGATCTGCAAGGCCATGGAACGTATTATCATGGAACTTATAAACAAAGTCATTGGCAACCTTACAACACTGGACCCCACCCAGTATGGGTTCGTGAAGGGCTGATCTTGTCTCCTGAACCTTACTGACTTCTGCGAATCAGTCTCCAGAGCCATGGACGAGGGTAAGGCAGTCCACACAGCCTATCTGGACCTCGCCAAGGCCTCTGACACCATCCCCCACTCTGGAATCATAGATAAACTTACTAAGCTAGGCATTAATCCCTACATCACTCGATGGGTTGCCAACTGGCTTACTGACAGAACCCACACTGTAAAAGTATCTGACTCCAAATCCAGCTCCAGACAAGTGGAGTACCTCAGGGTTCAGTCCTGGGACCTGTCTTGTTTGGCATCGACTTCTCTGAAGTACAGGCCAACACTAAGGGAGTCTCGCTAACTAAGTTCTTGACTGCAAACTGGGAGCCATTATTGACTCCCCAAATTATGTGGATACTCTACAAAAGGGCCTTACAGACACAGATGCGTGGTGCCAGAGCCATGGGCTCAAGCTCAATGCCAAGAAATGTATAGTTATCCCCTTTGGGAAAAAACATGTACCCGTGAATTATCACATAGGTGGCAGTACACTAAACACTGAAAGTGTGATAAGAGACTTAGGGACACAGGTGGACAGTGGTCTCACCTTCAATAACCACATCGCCACAACAGTCAGGAAATCCTTCTATGTGGCACACCTCATCACTAAGGGCTTTTCATCCAGAAAAAAGGAGGTCATTGTCCCACTGTACTCATCCCTCATTAGACCCATTATAGAATACAATACCCCATTTGGTATGTACCTCTCAAGACATCTGCAACAACTGGAAAGGCTGCAGAAGTACCTCACTAAAAGAATCAGAGGCCTAAAGCAGATGCTCTATGCTGACCGCCTTAAAAAACTTCAGCTATACTCTGTCACATATCGTCTACTCTGAGGCGATCTCTGCTTAACATACAAGGCCATGTCAAACCCAGAGCTGTTGAACATGCTACACTTAAAGAAATCCCAATCCCTCAGAGCCACATGCTCCAGGGATCTAAATCTTGTCATCACAATAAACAAAACATGCTGGAGGGATAGGCTCCTGACCCAGAGACTCCCCAGACTCTGGAATAGACTGCCCATACATGTCAAGCAGAGCACCTCTTTGGTCCTTTTCAAAAGGAACCTTGATGATTGGATGGGAGAAAGGAAATTCACCCCGGGGATCACGTCAGTCGCCCTGCTAGACAGGGGTCCAGGGAAGTAAATAGTGTGGGAAGAAATAGCCAGGGAATTGTTATGGCTAGGCTTGTACAGGCCCTAGGGCCGATAGCCTATGAATCTATCAACATTTACTTGTGGAATACTAGAAACTTACCTGTGAAATACCAGAAACTGTCCTGGAATTTACCTGTAGTGGAGTATCAGAAGGTTACTTATGGACTTAGTGTGAAATAACAGTGGTGGGTCAATGTGACCAAACTGTCATAATCAAGAATGAAAAGAAAATCTTAAATTTATTTTATGCAGAAAGTATGTTTATTTTTGTTCGCTTATTTTCATTTTTCTAAGAAGGTACTTTATCCTGATCTACACTTTAAATAAACTGCACAACAAACAGATATTTCTGTCTCCGGTGTAGTTTACAATGTTAGTAGCTGAACAGTTACAGAGTACTCACCTTTGGTGCTGGAAGATGAGAATGCTGTGGGCTCTATTTCCACCTCACATGAATGGATTTATTTTCCATTACAGACACCGTTACACAACATTAGGGCATAAGTGCACAATCCTTTAATGAGACAGTAAACAGAGGTCCCATCAGCCTGAACTGCTTGTAGAATATCCCATGGTGTCATAAAAATGAGTTGGGGAAGTTCCCTTGTGCCCTGGCAGTATGACTACCACCTTGGATTTTCCATGGAATGGGGATATTGGCCTAGTGGGACTAACTTGGTCAACGAAGGATACATACTGCATAAGTGTGTGTGTGTGTACAGTCAGGCTATAGGTATGTATTCATACGAGATATTTATATACCAGGTCTATATGAGCAAAACAACCATACAAACATGAAACACAAAATAATTTTTTGTTTAAGCAATCCAATAACATGTTGCCGATACTTTAACATATGAAACTGGCAGTTTAAAGATCTAATGGCCAAGTTTGCAGAAGTGTAAACCTTTTTACCCCATCTATTCAGCGTCCTGGAGTCTCTCTCAGAAAGGGTAGGAATTTTAGCAGCAGAAGCCTTAATGCCCTTGTGCCCCTGTGAAATAGTCTCTGGATCCACAATAGGATTTTTAAAAAGAAACTTGTGTGACTCAGGAACCCTGTAATATCGGTCTGTTTTTCTGGGAGCAGGAGGTAAGGAATCAGGGGCCAAACTAGAATCTGAAAAAGCATCATCAACAATGTCTAGTACAGAAGGAATAGCTAAAGGCCTATGCTGAGGTAGGAGTAAGAAATCTCTAAGCCTCTTTTTTGAATCAGAAAAATCACAAAACTTGGTGGAAATGCTCCCTTAGAGTATGCAAGGTTTTCCCAAAAGAAAAATCCTCTGGAGAGGAAGCAGAGGGAATGGAGTCCTCTGCATCAGAATCCTCATAAGTAGATAAGGGCAAATCCAGATCATCAGAAGAATCAGAAAAAACAGAATCCTGGTCAGAAGATTCATAAATCACTTCAATTCTAGGCCTCTTAGAAAGGGGGGGGGGGTTGGCTACCCCTGATTAGAGTTATTAGATCTTCAGCCATACTTATAATTTGTTTTTTAGGCATAGAGGCCTGAGCATGTGGCCTGGGCATCACTTTTTAGGCATGGTTCGAGATTTAGGCCTAAGAGAAGGAGGAGGCATCATTTTAATTTGCAAGTTCGTAGGCCTGAATACACCCTCAGAAGCCGGTGCCTGCACAGCGGCTCCGGACCCATCCAAGGTAGAGACATCCACTGATTCCATAGCTGAAGAATCTCGTGGCATAACAGATTCCAAATGGGTCTTAGTAGCGGGTATCAGGGGCAGCAAAAGCACCTCACCGAGTACTGGCAAACTGGCGACTGGCTTAGGAGGTGTTGTTGGCAGTTTTGGACCTCGGTGGCTTGTCTCTGTCTTTATCTTTGCATTTTTTTCAGAATCCCGGTAGTCGGGTGGCTAACCGACGACATTTCTGGATAATTAAACCTAGAACTGAAATATTTAGAGGCGAAAATATACTGACGACGGATAGTGCGCTGATTAAATAAAGCACAAAACCGACAGCAAGGTACATCGTGGTCAGGGCCTAGGCAAGGAATGCAGTATGAATGAAAATCTTTATGAGGTATTTGCTTTACACAAGTAATGCAATTATTAACTTTTACTGACATTGGTAAGGAGCAAGAAAAAGATCCCCCAACGGGGTACTTAGATTTTAGTTGAAGACTTCAGTTCTGAAACTCGAAAACAAAAATTTCAGGAGACGATCGACCGGCACTGCCAAACTGCTTCTGCTTCAGGCACCGCACAGCAAGAAAGACTGATGTAATGAAACTGTTGGTAATGGGTGATCCCATGTGATATAAACTTCATAATTTTCTATAATGCTTTGTGGCTCAAGTTTCCAGTGTTTTTCAGCCACTTCAACACCATAATGTTTACACAATCTCCAGTTAAACAGTCTCGCCACATTATTGTGCCTTTCAGTATACAGTCCTTCTGCCAATAGTATGTCACAAAAAGCAACGAGGTGTGTATCCTTTTCCAGTTCAGTTTTAGAAAACTTACAATTGTCTGTTTCTCCCACATGTTCAATGGACTTTGTAAACCAGTGTGCACAGAGCCCACTATCTTGGGCTGTGAATATTAACCTTTCATCTCTTGGGTTAAATTTGCCTCTCCTTAACCATTCCTGCATTTATTCCTTATCAACATGAGGTTCTTCCAGAAGTTTTCCACACTTGCAACTATATTGATGCTTTTTATACATTTCTTGCCTTCTCATCTGATCCTTCATCTTATATTTTTTCTTTTGTTTTTGGCCCATTCAGTTGCCGCCTGATTTTTATCTACTTCTGGTTTTATTTCCATTCCTGCTTGATGCCGATATGCTTCTGCTAGATGAAGCAGAGAAGTCATCTTACATTTATTCTCCTCATGTTTCAAAACTTTCACAATGTTTGGGTCTTGTGAAGTCAGCAGATATGTGTTGAGTCCCACGATTGCAGATCTATACGTACAATCAATTTCAATGCAGCTGGATTTACGGGAGGTCTACAATATCTGGTACAGCTGTAGACTGCACAGACTGTTGCTGAATATCCGCAGCTGCACCCCCCTATTCATGGCAAGGTCCTCATAAAACCTACTCTGTGTGCAACATACTGACAAGGCAATGCAGATTGGGGTTACAAAAGCATGACAGACCGCTCAGTGTCACACGTGATACCCATCAGAAAACACATGTCCATGCTAATCCTGTGTCACACACTGTATGCATGCACATATGTCTTACAAATACACCTGCCATATGAATAACTTGGTAGCTCCATATGTTACAGTTCTAGCCTCTGTCACATGTAGAAACCCACAGTCCTGGCCCACAGCCCAGTGTGTGGCATGACAACTACATGCATGCCAATACAACATAGGACTAATGGAGTCCTGCAATGTCCAGCAAAACGGGTTGCTCCTATTGCAGTCACTGCCACCCACAGTAGCACATTAAAGCCCTGCAGGGTGGGACAAAATTCACAATTATGAATATGTGTCTCACACATTGCCTAACACTCTCTGGATGGCACTTTTACATAACATACGCACCACAGCCACATGCCTCACCTGGAATGTTGTGGGTACCGTCAACCAGGCCATGCTGTGACACAACGGCTGACACTGCACCCTCACTGACAGTTATAGCTTGCTCTCCCCCAATGTCTTCACAATACCTATTCTAACTCCTTGCCAGAATGCAGCAGCTGTGGCCTGCTACACATGCAGCAGTATGCCCAACTACCTGCTACAGCCCTAACATTGCTCCCAAACACCTAGAGCAGGGCATCCACACAACAGCCAAACATAAATGGTTGGGGGGAATGTTGAGGTTTTAAGTGACATGTCTCAGTTTGCCCCTACAAATATACACAGCTGATAGACCAGCATATTCTAGCAACATGCACAGTCAGATAGAAAAGGATCTATGACACTCACATCTGCCTGTCTCCTTATTCACCACAACACACATGCACACAGTACACTGCTACAGAATCTGAAATTTGTTAACAATAGCCAGACATACATACCCCTCAACTGTACAGATTTCCACAAAATGTCCAGGTTGTTGCCTCATACTTTTGGCCTGTTCCACATAACATTTTTGTTTTTCTGCCAAATCACTGAGATGATATGATCAACGATGTCACTAAATGATGATATACATTTGAGTTGCAGACTTCAAATCCCTCAGAAAACTTATGTCAAAACAAACCCTGTTACTCTAGCAAATTTTGAAGTTTATAGGAGCAATATTTAATATCTGTCCCTAGTTATGGCCCTTTGTCCCCCCATTTTGTCATGCTTTGTCGAGAGATCATGTGCTAAGCGGTAGAGAGGAATGACTGAGCTTCAGGAGTGTAACCACAGTGTAATGTACTGGAAAAGAACAGAAATGCATATAAAGTTAGTCTGGGAAGTGAAGGACGGTGACACACACTGATGTAATTTGAGCTAACCCAGTATTAATGCTGATTATTACTTTCAGACCTGTCTCATAGAAAGACCTTTGCATTTGCATGTTGTATGTGTCTGTATCTGACATCCACTTATCTGCATTTGCCTTGCTAATAGTAAGACCTTGGGAAATGTAAAATCCTTTACATATAGATGGGAATATAGTATATCTGCCTGATGTTTGTGTGGTCGGCAGTGCCCTGAGTATCAAGAATCTCTGCATTTAATGTTGATTTGAAGCCCTTTATCCAAGGTTTGATCACTTCTATTTTGCATCTTATTCTAGTATTATGTTTGTTTTAATTATTCTGTTCTGCTGGAGTTTTAAGAGTCCCTCCCCCTCCCACTTACCCAGTCCTTGTTGTGTTCTAAAATTTGGTGGCTTTTGAGTTGCCCGCCTCTACTATAAGTCTCATTTTGGACATCCCTCCCAGTCCCATCCCATCACATCCCATCATCTTATTCTACTGAATAGAGAGAGAGAGCATTTGGGAAGCCCCCCTTGATTTTCCAAATGTAAATTATTGCATTTCATCCCTTCCCACTTAATGTGTTAAAATAATTATACTGTATTTGTGTTGTTTCCTACTTTATTAGTTTATTTTGCCTTTGCTGCCTGTTCTTAAAAGTACTCAATTGCACTTATTCTGCTGCATTTACTATTGCTTGTTAGTAGGCTGATTAAACTGTAACTGATATGCCAAGCCTTTTGGTTTAATCACTTGGGCTTCAGGCCAGTTAATGTACTAAGATAAGGTAAAGATAAGATAAAATAAGGTTTGTGGTCCACACTCTCGTGGGAGGAGAGGGTAAATTCTGCCCTTTTAAGCTGAAATTGGTGCACCTTGTTTGATGTAGCATATACTAGATTCAGATCTGCTGAATCTAGCTTTGCTTGTATAACTTGAGCACTAATCCAGGCCATCTTTTTTGGAGAGGGTTCCCCTGCACCATAGTGGCAGGAGTGTGCAGTTAGAACATGTCTGATTGAAGACCACTGGAACAGGGCCCAGTTTCAAATCAGTTTGCTCTTGTTTGCTACTGTTATATTTAAGTGTGTATCTGTTCTCCTGTGTTTAATTGACCTAAACAGAATTGAAATGTCTTTAGCATAGTCGCAGGTTTTGAGTATTCTGATCTGTTTCTGTGATTCCTGCTACACAATCTTGTGTTGGCCAGAGCATCCCTGCACTTAATGGGAGTAAGTGAACTGTATGGAACTGGTCTGGCATAGGGTGTTGAGCTAAGAGCTCAAGGACAAGGGTTGGTTGGTTAGTTCCAGCGTCTCTATTTTACCTTTGTTTTTGTGGTATTTAAAACTGGCATCTGTGTTGGTTTGTGCTTGTTTGCCTGTTGCACACCACCACTGTGCTATTATCCCTTTGTGGGGTATCTCAGTTGCATTTTGTCCCTTACCAACACTCCTGTCTGAGTGAGGTCCTTGCCTGCAGGTACTGTACTGATTTTATCCAGCCATACTCACACCTATAGGTACTCTCCTCAGATAGTAACCATTCTACTATCCCTGATCTCTGTTCCACAGATTATAATGTGAGACAGTGTAGCAACTTCCTGATGTACACAGACAACCCTCTACTACTACCACCTAAGAACAAAATATGTGAGAAATGCAATCACATTAAAAACTTAGGCTCCTTGCTCTCTCAGTCAAAAGCCAGTACATGATTGACAGACCATGATGCTTTGCCACAGATGGCCTTCATCTGTCTCCCCTGGGCTTTAGGCTTCTGGCAAAGGATCCTGCCTCCCCCATAGTGCTTTTTTTTAGCCAAAGTCATGACCACAATATTACCAACATGAATAATTCATATAAATGAAATTAAAGGTTATGCTGCTAAATGCTACACATTTTAGCATGAAACTGCATGTACTGCAAGCATTCCTTGCCCTGGAGGATGCTGACATTTGTGCAGTCACTGGAACCTGATTCAAAGCTGTGGAAAGCACCACAACCTTACCAGGTCACCCATCCCACCATACTTTCAGACACAAAATGGAGGGGCTATTAAGCCAAAGGAGGTGGAGTGTCAATATTTATCAGACATACACACCTCCAGGTTGGTCAAACAGTATGACACACAGGAGACACTGCAAGTGCAGTTAATTGTTGACAAAACACATATTCAATTCAGAGCAAGCTACAGACCCCCAACCATGACTCAAGACACCCACTCCACCTATCTGGACTTACCTCAATCTATCAAGATTCAACCCTCTACCCTGACCCTTGGTGACCCTTAACTACCCAACCATAGCGTGAGGACCTCTTGTAGTCCAAACATGAATGGCCAGAGATTCCACAATTTTGTCAATGGCAATGCATTGGATCAGCTGGTCGACACCCCCACGAGAGGTGAAACTAACTTGTACCTCATCCTAACCAACATGAGTAGCCACTGTAAAGTGATCACATTTGAAGCCACCTTGTCAGAGTCACACGAAAAAACATGACCAAAGCTGACTACATTCATCTCAGAGCAGGTAAAAGGAGCTGTACAGCCACCATCTCATGAGCTGGAACTAATGTCCAAGCCTACACGAGGAATATATATGAACACCTACATAGCTTTATCTACTCAGCAATACCTGACAGGACCAAATCATCTTCCTTAAGGAAAAGTAAACCTGTCTGGTGGACAGCAGCAATACACAAAGTCTATCATAGAAGGAGGTAACTGCTGTCCAGGGCCAAGAATGAGAAGGTGCCAAGTTTGAAGCAATCTCTTCTTTGTTAGAACAAGCAAATAAGGCCACTGGTGAAATCCTGTAAGGCTAACATCAAGTCCAAATTGGCCACATCCACAAAGGACAATCACAAGGCCTTCTTCACATATGTCTGCAATCTCAAAGGCAATACCAAAATCCACTCTAAACTGGTGGTCAATAACACCACATACACAAAGATCACAGATAAAGCCAACCTGCTGGCAGACAGGTTCAGTGAAAACGTCCCCTCCCCATCAATACACCAGGACATCCCCAGCACCAGCCACCATCCCCTCATCACCATGGAGCAGGTCCTTAATGCCCTCTCAAAGGCAAAAATAAAGTCTCCATGGGATCCAATAACATCCCTGCCTGTATCCTACATGAACTCAGGCATGAGCTCTCAGCTCCATTAGACACCCTATTCAACCACAGCCTGAGCACTGGCATCATCCCAGCTGCATGGAGGACAGCCACTGTCATCCCCTACACAAAGGTGGAGCATCCACTGACCCAGGCAATTATAGGCCTATCAGCCTAACTACCCTGATCTGCAAGGCCATGGAATGCGTTATCATCAACCTTATAAACAAGGACATTGACAACCTCTAAACGCTGCACCCCACACAGTCTGGTTTTGTCAAAGGGAGATCATGGCTGTTAAACATGGCTGACTTCTTCAAAACAATCACCAAAGCCACAGACAAAGGGAAGATGGTGTACAGTGTCTACCTTGACCTAGCCAAAGTCTTTGACACTATTCCACACTCAGGCATAATACATAAACCCTCCCAGCTAGGTATCAGCCCGTATGTTACCAGATGGGTAGGTAACTGGCTCACTGATAGAACCCACTCAGTCAAAGTAGGGGAAGCGACTTATAGTAGTAGACCCATAACAAGCGGTGTACCCCAAGGATCAGTCTTGGGGCCTCTAATGTTTGGCATATACTTTTCTGAGGTGCGAGGTGCAAGCCACAACCAGTGGTCTGTGGCTGATCAAGTGAGCAGCATCTCTCTTCTCCTCACTTATTGAGTACAATGTCCCTTTTGGCATGTACCTTGCCATGCACATGCAGCAGTTGGAGAGACCACAAAGGTTCCTGGCCAAGAAAATCCAGGGACTCTAAAACACCTATCCTATACAGATAGGCTAAAAAACCCTGTCCCTCTACTCGGTCTCATACAGTCTGCTCAGAGATGACCTCCATCTGGTATATAAGGCCATGTCCAACCTAGCCTTGATGGCGCTGCTGTATATCCATAAGACAAACTAAACTTGTTCAACCTGCATGCAATGCCTTAACCTGGTCTGTGACATGAAAAGAACTTGTTTGCAGGACAGATTTGTGTCTCACAGACATGGCTGACTGTGGAATAGAGTCCCGCTCCATGTCATGCAGAGTACCTCTCTAGGCCTCGTTAAGAGGAAAGTACAGTTGTGTAGACTTACCATAAATGTAGATGTGCGAGTGTATTCACTGTTGCAGTCATCACATTTGGGTTATCTGCTTGCAGGTAGCCCTCAGTCGGCCTGATTATCAAAGTCTTGGGTCCTGCATCGGTTGCTGTCTCATCTTCCATGACGTCAGGTAGTTAGGGGTATAAAGCATTCAGTCGACGCCATTACAGCAGTTTTCCTTCCCCAGATGTCAGGTGCCCCCATAATGGGAAGCAATTATACGCAAGGTTACATCTCCAACAAAAAAGCAAATACACCAGAAAGCTTTAAACATAGTAAACAAGAATAGAGATATAGTCAATAGAAGTCAGGGGGCTGGAGGGAGGGTAACCAGGACTGCAACAGCGAATACACTCGAACATCTACATTTATGGTAAGTCTACACAACTGTACTATGTTCTTCGTGTTTCACTGTTGCAGTCATCACATTTAGGTAGATTACCAAAGCTAAGGATGGGAGGAGGTAATTAGATAGCATTAGGACCAGCTATAATGCCCTGCAAGACTGCAGTGGCAAAGCCAGCTCTGGATTTAGAAAAAATTGGCTAGTGGTAATGCTTGGCAAAAGTATGTACAGAACTCCAGGTAGCAGGTTCTAGGATGTCCCTGGTAGGGACACCTCTGAGAAAGGCTGTAAAGGTAGATACAGCCCTGGTTGAATGTGGTCTTATCCCCTGCGGGGTAGGTTTCCATGGTGCTTATAGCAGAAATGAATGCAATGGCCTATCCACTTAGAAATTATTTGCTTTGAAATGGCCTTCCCCTCTGCCCCTGCAGCAAATGCAACCAGCAGCTGTTCAGATTTCCTGAGAGGCTTAGTCCTGTCCAAGTAAAATCTAAGTTGTCTGTGCACGTCCAAGGAGTGCAGAATTCATTCCCCTTTGTTCTGTGGATTAGAAAATAAGGTTGGCAAATGAATGGACTGATTAAGGGCCACACTGGATACCAACTTGGGCATAAAGGAAGGCTTGGTCCTGAGGGACACCCTGTCCACATGAAAGATGATGAAAGGCTCCACTGCCATGAGGGCCTGTAGTTCAGACACCCTTCTTGCTGAAGTGATGGCTAGAAGGAAGGCTGTTTTCCAAGAAAGGAATTTCAACTCTGCATTTGCCGCTGGCTCAAAGTGGGTAGAGTGAGCTTTTCCAATACAAAGCTAAGGTCCCAAGCTGGAGTAGGGGCTCTCCTGGGTGGTCTTTTTTGGCCCCTCTGAGAAATTGCTTCAGCAGTGGAAGAGAGAAGAGGGGTGGCTCTGTATTGTAATGAGCTGAAATGGCCAGGGCATGAATTTTGATGGAAGAAAAGGAAAGGCCCTTGTGAAGCATCTCAGTTAAGTATTGAAGAATGTGAGGTAAAATGGGCACTGCTGTGCCCATTCCCTGAGTTTGGCTCCAGGAACAAAATCTTTTCCATTTTTCAGCATTGGATTTTCTAGTACTAGGCCCCCTTAGCTCCAGAATGACATCCATCACTTGCTTACTGAGGGATAGTAATGGAGAGATCAGGTATTTCGCCAGGCTGACAGGTTCAGGGTTTGAAGCTGTGGGCGCAGAATCTGGCCTTCCTGCTGGGAAAGCAGGGCAGGGGTCTGAGGCAGGTGCCATAATGCCAGCAGAGACACAATGAGCAATAGGGGGTACCAGTGTTGGTGAGGCCAGTCTGGTGCAATCAGTATTGTCCTTGGTTTGTCCTGTTTCATCTTTAGTAGCACTTTGGGGAGGAGAGGCAGAGGGGGAAAGGCATAAACTGATAGTTTTTTCCAAGTGAAGGACATGGCATTCACTTTCCAAGCTTGTTTGTAGGGAGTCCTTGTAAAGAATTTGCCCAATTGGTAGTTCTGAGGGGAGGCAAACAGGTCTATCTGTGGGCTCCCCCATTTGTTTCTCAACATGTTGAATATCGTTGGTTCCAATTTCCACTCTTGTGTGTCCATGAGTTTTCTGCTTAGGTCGTCTGCCAGTGTATTTAGCTTTCCTGGCAGGAATTGAGCTTGTAGCTGCACTTGGTAGCTCAAGGCTGTGTTCCACAGAGCCATGGCTAGTCTGCAGGGAGGGTAGGAGTGGGTCCCCCCTGCTTGTTTATGTACCACATAACAGTGGTGTTGTCCATCTTTTACCAATAATTGTCCTGGAAGAATGTGGTCCTTGAAGGCTGTCAGAGCATTCTATACAGATAACATTTCTTTTTGATTGATATGCAGGTGCATTTGACTTGGGTTCCATTTGCCCTGAATACACTGCCCTGCCAAGTGAGCCCCCCCCCCATGCATAGTCTGATGCGTCTGTTGTTAGGGTTTGAGCAGCAGGAGGTAGAGTGAATGGCAGTCCCTTGTTTTGGTGGCAGGCCTCTGCCCACGAAAGGAACTCTATCTTTAGACAAGGTATGATAGGAATCATTGATTCTAGATTCTGAGAATGCTGACACCATAGGCTTTTTAGATACCATTGTAGTTTCCTCATATGCAGTCTTGCATATGGAATTAGTAGACTGCATGAGGCCATGAAGCCCAGGGCTTGCAGTACTTTCCTTGCAGATAGCTAGGTCTTTGTGGCCAGTAGTTTGAAGTAGGCTGTCAAATTAACTTGTTTCTCTGCCATGAGGTAAGCCATCTGGGAAGTTGTATACAAGCTTGCTCCCAGGAATACAATTTTTTGGCAGCGTACAAGATGTGATTTCTTTTTGTTTATGGTGTAGCCCAGAGAAGTTAGTAATTTCTTTACAAATGCCAGATGATTTAAAAGTATGTCCTGGCTTTCAGCCTGAATTAGACAATCGTCCAGGTAAGGATATATTTGAATATTTCTTAGCCTGCAAAATGCAATGACTGGAGCTAGGCACTTTGTGAATACCCTGGGTGCAGTAGATAAGCCAAGGGGCAGTGCAGAGAACTGACAGTGCATGTAGCCTGCTCTGATGAGTAGGTATCTTCTGCAAGATTCCCTTATTGGGATGTGCAGGAAGGCTTCCTTTAAATCTAGTGTTGCCAACCAGGCATTTTTGCCTAGCATGGGAAGCAGCTGATGAAGAGTTAGCATCTTGAATTTTGAGATTACCAAAAAGGTGTTTAGGATAGACAGGTCCAGGATAGGATGCCAGGAATTGTCTTTTCTGGGTACCAGGAAAAGTCTCGAGTAGAAACCTTGTCCCCATTCTTCTTCTGGGACAGGTTGAACAGCCCTGATGCTTAGAAGAGAGAGAACTTGTTTTTGAACCTCTGCCCACTGATTGGGGGTAGGTCTGGCCAACCATTTGGGGTTGGTAAGGAGTGGAAATGGAATCTGTATCCTTGGGAAACTATACTTAAAACCCATTTGTCCTGGGTAATGAGTTCCCAAATTTTTTGCATGCAAGGCGATCTTTCCCCCTAAAGGAACAGTCAGTTGAGCAGGGCTTGGAAAGTTTAAAGTTAAGTCATTGAGACAGTTTACCATAGGAGGGAGTCTTACTACTCCCTGCTTTGGAAGTGGGAGCCCCCCACTGCTTAGGACTGTGAGTACCTTGGGACTGAAGCCTGGGTGTTCTGCAGGTTCTGGGTTTGGACTGAGAAGGCCTAGAAGAGGCAGGAAAGGACCAATTATAGAGGGTCAATGCCTACTAAATCTGAGAGGCTGTACTTGCAGGAAATCTTTAACAGTTTGCACAGATTTAGCTTTTTCCTCCAACTTAAGTACTTCTTCTGCTTTGTTGCCAAACAGGCGGTCTTGGTTTAAGGGAGCATCCAGTAATTTAGCTTTAACATGATCTGGCAAAGACTGCTCCTTACGCCAAGCATGCCTTCTAAGTACAGACCCAGTGGCAGCAGCCCTGCAAGATGCCTCTAATGAATCAAAACCACATTGCAAAGTATGTTTTCCAATTTGTTCAGCAGAATGCATTAAATCCTGTAATTCTTTATTTTCAGCACAGTCAGGAATCAACATCATTTTCTGTTTAAGCAATCCAATAATATGCTGCTGATACTTTAACATATGAAACTGGCGGTTTAAGGCCCTAATGTCCAAAGTTACTGAAGTGTATACCTTCTTACCCCATCTATCCAGCGCCCTAGAATCTCTATCAGAAGGGATAGGTTTTTGGCAGTAGTAGCCTTAATGCCCTTGGGTCCCTGTGAAATGGTCTCCGGATCCGTAGTAGGATTTTTAAAGAGGAACTTGTGAGAGTCAGGTACCCTGTAATACCTAAAAACACTACACCTCGCACGTACGGCTGTGCACGGCCAACCATACATGAACAACACACCAAAGGCCAGCACTGGTAGTTCCAAATCCAAAATTTATTTAAAGCAAAAATGGTGCTAGAAAAGCACTTAAATAGTAGCTCAGTCCTCAAACTAGTTTCGGCAAATACCTTCTTCAGTGAGGAAAACAGACAGAATAACAGCTCACTAGTTTCAAAGGATGCTTATAAATAGCTCAGGACCAATAGGAAAAAAGTGCATTTCATGTCTTTGCATAACAAATGAGCAACAGAGAAGTTAATAAAATTTAGAAACAAAATATGGACATCCATAGATAGATAATATAAATAAATATATATCACTTCAATGTGTGTAACTGGTATAAATGCTAAAACAATAGAGATATACTGCAAATAAAGTTGCTGAACTATATAGTATAAAGATGAGAATATTCCAATACTATTGGAATATTCTCATCTTTATACTATATAGTTCAGCAACTTTATTTGATATATGGTATAGGTAGTTTTCCTCTACTTTTATTCATGAGGTAATTTTATCCATAGTAGCCATATCAACATTTTTCTACAAGACATTCAAATTATTATATCATACTTGTTCTTGTGTTTACAGTCATGCTTTCTATACTAATATTATGTGTGACAAACTGTTCTGCATTTGGTTTAGATGTTTAACACTCCATGACATTAACAGGCAGTATATCTCTATTGTTTTAGCTTGGTCTGGGCATCAGTTTTCTGGGCATGGATTGAGTTTTAGGCCTTGAAGAAGAAGATGGCATTGGTTTACTATACAAGTCAGTAGGTCTGAATACGCCCTCAGAAGCCGGTGCCTGCACAGTGGCTCCGGACCCATCCAAGGTAAAGACATCCACAGGTTCCACAGTCGAAGAAGCATCTCGCTGCATACTGGACTCCGAATGGGTCTCAGTAGAGGCCTGCAAATATGAAGTAGCGGGTATCAGGAGCTGCGAAAGCACCTCACTGAGTACCGGTGAACTGGCGACTAGCTTAGGAGAAGCATCGTCGGCAGCTTTCGACCTATGTGATCTGTCTCTGTCTTTGTGTTTTTTCAGAATGTCGGTAGTCAGGTGGCTTACCGAAGCCATTTCTGGCTAATTGAACCAAGTACCAAAATATTTAGATGCGAAAATGAACCAACGACAAATAGTATGAGGTTTGAATAAGGCAAAAAACTGACAGCGAGGTATGTCTACTGGGCCTAAGCAAGGAATGCAGTATGAATGAAAATCTTTATAAGGTATTTGCTTTCCACAGGAAATACAATTGTTAACTTTTACTATTTATTTATTTATTTATTTTACATTTGTTAACCGGGCTAGTCTGTTGTTTAGAGCAAGAAAAAGGTTTCCCAATGGAGTATTTAGCTTACTTGAAGACTTCGGATCTGAAACTCGAAAATGAAAATTTCAGGTGTCAGCCAACCGGCATTTGCGAACTGCTTCTGCTTTGGGCACCCACAGCAAGAAAGACTGATGTAGTGGTGTCGGCTGCATGCTTTATACCCCTGACTACCTGACGTCATGGAAGGTGAGACAGCAACCAACACTGGACCCAAGACTTTGAAAATCAGGCCGGCTGAGGGCTACCTGCAAGCAGATAACCCAAATGTGATGACTGCAACAATGAAACACGAAAAACATCCTGGACAACTGGATGGGATACAGAACATACACCCCTGGTTTCCCACCTGTGTCCCTGCTGGACAGGGGAAATAGGTGCTGACTTTGAAGGAACATGGGCAAAAGTCTTGGATAGGCCTATAAGGGCCTCCGAACCAATAGCCTAGTATCATCCTATGAACCTATTACCAAAGATGTTTGCTGTAATTATTTCAGACTGTCCTGCAATGTTGTTTGAAATTATTCCCTGTGAGTCTGAACTCTGTAGTTACTGTACTGACTGAGTATTGTCGTGTTCCTTTATTAGTTATTATTAAATATAGGTTGTTGTTGTTGTAAACCTTGTAATTGTGTCTGGTCTGTATAGAACTCAATAAGCTCTTTGAGTACTTGCATGTGTATTCGGTGACAATGTATAGCCCACTCCAACCGGCTCAGTTCTTGGTCACACTTACCATTTGGCTAATAAGCACATCACACAGTAGGATTCATCACCCTTTGGTAAGGGCCTTACAGTAGCTGATAAAGAGCTGGATTGTGGCAGTCAGAACTACCTTTAAGTTTGGGCAAAAGGGGACATAGCTAGTAAACCTATGCCAGCCTTTCCCAGGAGTGTGTGTGTGTGTGTGTGTGTGTGTGTGTGTGTGTGTGTGTGTGTGTGTGTGTGTGTGTGTGTGTGTGTGTGTGTGTGTGTGTGTGTGTGATTCATAAATCAAATCTCAAAGTGTATGTGTCAGCTACTTGGGCAGGAACACAAAGCAAAGGTTGGACAAAGAGGGTGATATATATTTTTTTCTTGGGTGCTCTGCTGAGATATTAACCATAAAGCTGTCCCAGTGGGGAGTCTTACTGGGGTTCTGGAGGGAGAGAGAGAAACCAGCCCGAGTGAATGTAATCTGTGTGTGCTCTGAAGGGTAATTGAACAGAACTTCATTCCCTCACACAAAAAACCTTCTCGACAATAGAACAATGGTTCTCAAATCACTGTCTTCTCCTTAACCCAAAAAAAACAAAACTCTTGCTTTTTACACCTACTCACTTGTCTCCCTCCCCTAATTTTACTCTTATATCTAGTAATGATACCCTTATATCTCCAGACCAGAATACCAAACTCTTAGGCATTACAACTGATAATCAACTAAAATTTGATACACACATTAACGCTATAATAAAATCTACTAACAGAAAACTTGGCTCTCTCTACAGAATCAAATCCTTCTTAACTCCTGAAGCTAGAAATTCTATAGCTAGAACCCACTTAATTTCTACCCTATTATATGCCTCCCCTATATTTACTAATCTTTCTAAGTTTAATCTGAACAAACTAGCAATAGCATATAATAATATTGCCAGATTTGCCACTAACTCTCCATATAGGACTCATCACTGTCACAATCTAAAAAAACTAGGCTGGCTTGAACTACCCCACCTAATTCAGCTTAACCAACTTACCATTGCTCACAATGCCCTTTATCACCCTGACAACACTCCAATGCTCTCCACCCTCATAAAACCTTACACCAATCTGAGGAACCTACGTTCCTCTAACAAAGTATTGATTCATACCTCCTTATCTAATAACTTAGCAGGTGACTCTATATTTTCCAACTCAGTTGGAAAAATTTGGAATCAACTACCTCAACACCTCACAACCCTAACATCACTCCCACTATTTAAAACTAACCTAAAACACTTCCTATCTAACCACTGGCTCTGCTCATGTAATAACCCTGACTAATCATCTTCATCAATAAGCCTGACTAATCTTCTTCATCTTCATTTCCTTTTTTTCTCTTATTTGACTCATTAACTTTCCTTCTTACTTAATAAATCTAGACTACTAGAATTTCATTACTTCACTCGATTCTGATACTCCCTTTACTAAATGACATATATCTTAAATTCTCAACCTCTAATGAAATTGCTCTTAGAATAAACAAAGTTCATAACTCCTATATTCTCCAGTTCTACACTATTCTGTATTCAAATGACTTCACATCCTGTTTGGAGTGTTACTATTCTATATTATTCTTCTGTATATTTTTACCTGTTTAGAAGTATTGTAGCCGAACATAGGCTTATAGTTCTGTGTCTTTTTTTGCTTATTACTTGTATAATCTGATATCTTGAATTTTTGATATTTTGCAATAATTTTTAATCTCATTAGTAGTATTGTAGTGGAGCTTTTCTCCTCGGGCCTCCACTGAAAATGGACATGTATCCAGTTGGACTAGCCCGGTAAACAAATGTAAAATAAAAAATAATAAATAAATAAATAATTGCACTTTACTGTATGTGTATTTGTCATCCTCCCATTGTGTACATCCCTCACTGGTGGTAGTAGTGAGGACTGAGGCCCCTTGATTACTGGGCCAGTACAGGGCCATCACACTGATAGTACATACTGGTGGATACAGCTGGCATATCACATCATGTACCATCCTTGAACCCATCTCAGTTTGCCAATGTCATACAGGATTATTTCACAGATTGTCCAGGTCTCCCTGACCATTCCTGACATATTCTGGCTAGGTCAGTATGTAACCCACACCTGCATCTGAATGCCTGACACCTATGGCTAGCATGCCTGGTGAGCCCCTGCAGCAAGACAGCAGATTATAGGTACCAATAGTAGGGGGATGCTGGCTCTGGCTCAGCAGCAGTGCATACATACTAAGCATGCAATGTAAGGGAATGGATACAGTACCACATATTCATGTACCGTTACTGTGTCCCCAGGGGTCTGGCATGTAACAGACACATTCCCAAACTATGTGGACAACCATCCTGCATTTTACACCTGGTGTGCGGGAATACACATTTGTCTGACCGGGGCATCTACATCCATCAGGCCCATATACCCATTTTGCAAAAATCTGAGTACTGCAGATGTGAGATACATATGAGGAGATCACCCTACACCACATATGCACCACTCTCTGTTAGTGTGTACCCCAGATGTTCCTGGAATGTCCACATGCACCTGTAGTAGCACTCACCTATTTGTCAGATGTAGCCTGGATGACATGTTACAGTAATGTTGCCCATAGGGGACACCTAGTGTTTGATGTCAGTGATGTCTGTAGACACATAACACGGTCTGTCACCGCAGTCAGGCCATGCCTCGTAGTTCTGGTACCATCTTAGGTTACTGGGCTATGGGCCATGAGCATACATATGCCTATCCCACATGTTAGCACGTGTATGCAAAGCAGCAGCTGATGTCCCCGTCCAACAGGGACACAGGTGGTATCCCAAGGGTGTATGTGCTATTAACCATCCAATTGATGAAGTTACACCTGCAAAGGTTTATGTAGCTACCCTGCCTGATGTGGACAGGGTTCCCATTCCACCACAGGTTGCTTGTGTGCGACACACTTGTGAGCTGTCCACAAGGCAGTCCAGGTCACTCACTGGGTTGAGAGTGTGTGTGTGTGTGTGTTACCACAGTGGAGCATGGCTTGCAGTTGTGCAGCAGTGACACAGCAATGTGGGGTCTGTGATTGCTGTGCATGCCACAGTGACATAACTCCTGAGCAGTATGTATGACACCGGGTAGAGGGTTGGCATTATAGCCTGGGTCTATATTAGAACACCGAACTTTCAAAATTTCGAGTGTTCTAATATCAAACCCTATTAATCGAAAATTTAAAACATCGAACATACAGAACAGCAAATGTTTTCCTACGGAAAAAAAATCGCTGTTCCAAAACACATATACACAACACAAGCACACCAAACAAACAGCAATCCACACACATACACCTAAACTCTTACACCTAACCTTACACCACTAACTATCCACTTACCTTAACCCAAACCCTAACGTCCGTGACTATCGCGCAGTCACCTCACCCGCGCCCTAACCCTAACTCACCTACCCCACCCTAACCCTCACTTCTACACAATCGCACAGTTATCTGACCCATGCCCTAACCCTAACTTACCTAACCTGCCCTAACCCTCACGTCCACACAATCGCACACTTACCTGAACCCAACCCGTAACTTTCCACCACAGCACTGAAAATACCGAAGCAACAGAAACGGACAACAGAATTCTTCCCCTAAGAAAAAATTTGTTTTTCTGTTTCTTCAATATTTTCAGCCTTCTCTGAAAACAGGTCGATATTACAAGAATCAAAATTTTGAACGTTCAGTGTTCTAATATAGACCCTTATAGCCTAATATCAAGACAGGCCATTCTTCATCTACATTGGAAAGCATGTTTATATTAATGTTAATTTTACATTTTTATATTAATGTGTAATAAAATTCTGTATGAACAACTACTTTGTATCAGGCATAATAAGGGTTAAACTATCTTGTGTGCAAAGAAAGAATTTCTAAAAGAACTGTTTGACCTGTTTAAACAGGCTGACCATGAAAGAATGTGCAGATGTTAACCTGCAGTTCGAGAAAGAACAGAACTTGTAATTATCTTATGACCCTTGCATATTTCTCTCTTAACTGAAACTGACCCTTGCACATTTCTGTCTTAACTGAAACTGACCCTTGCATATTTCTGTCTTAACTGAAACTCAGTGTCTGATAAACATCTTGTTGAGTATGTGTGTGTACGTGCAGAAGGGGCTATAAAAACCCCTGCAGTTTGTACAGAAGTTAGACTGCTGACATTCCACCATCGATGTGGCAGGTCTCCATGCATGTAAATAAAGCTTTTATTTGCTTATCGAAATCGCTGTTTCTTCTGGCAAATGTTGGAGAAATAAGTGCTTTTCTTTTAACATAATGTTACTTTTGTTTACCGATGTAGTTACTGACATTTGCAAGGAACACATGCCAGACATTAAGAAATACAAACCGGATGCATTTAATGTTCGTCAAAAAGGTCAAGTTTCAGCATAGCTGAGCAGTTGTGCACAGCATGGCATGATGCTCAACACTGCTTAAATGAAATACAAGGTATATACAGCAGTCTAACAGGAGATCCTCACTGTCTGAATGATTAGAGCACTGGCACTGGCACTTGTACATTAGATGCAAGGGTTGAATCATGACCATTCAGCTTTTTACACTTTATAGGAAAATGTTGTAAATGTTTTTATTTGCTTTGTATATATTACAATATGTTAACTGTCATGGTCCAGCTTGACCAGAAGCCCATTTGCAGTGGAGAAACGAGTGTAAAAGACCCAGTTACACACGTCCAAAACTATTACAGTTACAGGACCAGATAATGTAGTTAAATGCATAAGTTTAGGAGATACAGTATAATAAAATAGACGCACCTAAGAATGAAACAACATTACTGAACAATAAGCTACAACACTGTTGTATATATCTAAACAGTAATTAGCTTGCTATGCGAAGCTAAGGCCAGTAACAAAATAAGTAGACCTGGCAGGTCTAAAACCCAGTACCCTCTGCACCAAAGTCAGAACACTGTACCAATGTGTCAAGTCAACTGTGTACATTTAGTGTTTATTTCAAAATGTATCATGCAGTGCAGTGATTTAACATTAGGGAAAAAATATACCCCTACAAAGTATTGAACCCAAGACCTTCTGCATCAAAGTCAGAGATATGCACCACTAGGCCAAATCAGCTATGGATATTTAGCGTTCATTTTTAAATTATAACTTGCAGTACAATGATGTAGAATTAGGGGAACAACTACGCCCCTACCAAGTATTAACTCCAGGAACCTCTGAACCAGAGTCAGCAACACACCACTAGGACAACTAAGCTGTAAGGAATTACCCCTGTTCCTGAACATGTATCATAAGTCACAAAGATGTTAACAATAGGGATAACACACACTTCAACCAAACCCAGAAACCTTAAACATGTGAACCAAAGCTCAGTGCAATACACCAGTAGGACATCACACCTCTGGGGAATTAGCGGTGTTTGTACCAAGAAAATCTGATTTCCAGTGACACAACTTCCATATATAATGACATAAATGGCAGCTTACTTGGGCCTGGGATGCAGACAATGACCTGGTACACAGTCAAATAAATGCTGATGGATGTACGGGATGACTATGACATTAGGTACACCTGACAATTGCACAGACTGTTGCAGAATGTTCAGAGGTGTGTCACCTACATATGGCATGGTTGTCATCAAATCTATTCTGTGTGCTGAAGTACTGGCTGGTCAGAGCAGATTGACCTTACAAACTCATGACAGACAGGTCAGTGTCACACACCACAGACATCCAAACACACATGTCCATGCCAATCCTGTGTAACACACAGTATGCATGTACATATGTCCTGCAAATAAAACTCCAACAATAATGACTTATGACTATCTGTTACATTCCTAGCATGTCTCACATCAGGATACCTACACTCCAATGTGTTGCACAAAATTTACATGCTTGTCAATACAACATAGAAATAAATGAGCATTGCAATGTCCAGCAAAAATGGTTGCTGATAACACAATCACTGCCACACACAAGAGGACATCAAAGGCCGTGAGGGTGGGATACATGTCACAAATATGTACATGTGTCCTAAATGTCCCCTACCACTCACTGGATGGCACTAGTACTTAACATATGTACCAGAGGCTCATACCACACCTGGACTGTTATGGGTACACACACCCTGGCCATGCCTTGACACATGCAGCAGTCTGTCCGGCTAACTGCTACAGACCTAACATACCTCCTAAACACCTACAGCAGGGCATCCACAACATGACCATACATAAAAGTGTTGGTGGGGGAATTCTCAGGTGACAGGGACAAGTGTCGCAGTCTCCCCCTACAAACATACACAGCTGATACACCAGCATCAACTGCAGTAGCCTGCACATCCAGATAGAAAGGATGTATGACACACGCATTTGCCTGTCAGCTCACTGACCCCAACACACATTATTAAACAGTACACTGCTACAGAATCTAAAGGTTGGTTAACAGTGAGCACACATAGCATGAAGCACTGTGGAAATAACACATCAATTCATACACTGGAGAGTATCTCTGCATACACTTTATGATGCTGTAGCTGCCACACCTTGATAATATCCTACTCACTGGCCAGGAAAAGGGGGGAGGCCTACACGAAGCCCTTAATTATAGCACTGTGTTGCCATGCTATTGGGTAATGATAAAGCAACACAGCTGTTCAGGATGATAGTAGCAAGTGGGAGTCACTGACTGCTGCACAGGCAATCACCTGTTCCTGAGCATTATCTACAATAGGCAAGCAGCTGTATATGGTTAACAGTTCTGACACCTTCTTCTTGAAGTCAAGCTGACATTTCCTAGGAGACCACCACTTTATTTCTTCCACAAAGGAGTACAGCAGTATACCAGGTATGTCACACAATTACACATGGAATTGAATGCAGATGGGGGGATGCAGTCATGGGATATAGGAATCTCAAAAGCAGATTTCAACAACATTTAATGTAATGACATGTTGCTGTTATTCTGCTGTCCAGCACTTATTGCCATCACATATGGCTCTGTCAGTATTGACATATATCATAACTCTGGCCCCTGAGTCACCACAGCAATACTCATGAGTCACCACAGCAATGCTCAGCTCATATATCACTGATACTGGAATGTCTGTTGTACAACAGTGAACAGTAAGTAGTGGTCGATACAGCTGGCATATCACATCATGTACTGTCAGTGAGCCCCTTTCAGTGCCTGAATGTCATATAGGCTTAGTTCAAGGATTGTCCTGATGTCCATGAACATTCTTGATGTACTCTTCCTACGTCCCTGTGTACTCCACAGCTGTATCTCACTGCCTGACACTGGTGGCTCCCTGCTGCAGGATAGCAGGTTATAGGTAATAGTATGGGGAGACAGTTGCTCAGTCTCGGCAGCAGTGGGCACATAGGGGCCATACAATGTAAGTGAATGATTAAAATAGCAGATATTAATGTATCACTGATATGTTCTGGGGGTGTGGCATGTCACACACACATTCCCCGAAAGCTGGAGACACCGTCACGTATTGTCCAACTGCTGTGTTGAGGTCCATATTTGTCTGGCAAGGGGTCTACATCTGTCAGGCACATGTACACATTCTGCAGACCTATGGGTACAGCATATGTCAGACACCCTACCAGGAGGACCCCACACACCAGATATGCAGTGCCCTCCATTACTGTGTAGCACAGATGTTGCTGGCATGTCCTCATGCACTTGTAGTACACTTAGCTATTTGTTGGAAGTAGTTTGGATGACATGCCACTGTAATGTTGCCCGTAGGGGACATGCAACAGTCCATGGCAGTGATGGGTATGGACACATACCAACACATTCTGTCACAGCACCAGGCCATAACTGGTATCCCTGGTACCATATGGGTTTACATGGCATATGGGTCCTCAGCACCCATATGCCTAGGCTGGCTGTTTGCTCATCTGCATGCATGCCAGTACCTGCCACCCCAGTCAAACAAGAACACAGGTGCTATCCCAAGGGTGTATGTGGAGTTAACCACCCACTGATGCAGGTTTTGCCTGCAATGGTGTTAACAGTTAACCTGCCTGATATGGACAGGGTGAAGATTCCACAGCAGGGTGAGTGTGTGGTTACACAACGGGTTGACTGCATATGTGTGTGTGTTAACACACTGGGGCATGATTTGCACCTGTGCAGCATTCCCATCATTGTGGTTTCTGTGATTGCCTTGCATGCCACACTGAGCTCACTCCTGCAGATTACGTACGACACCGGGTAGGCTGTTGGTCTTAAAGGCCATCATTCTATGGTAGATGTTTGAGGGCCCTGGTATTGCCTAGTGGGATAAATCATTGATGTCTCCAGCTGCTGCATGTGCTGTGTGATGTTATTGAAGATAGTACTGTTGTGTACACTTACCATAAATGTAGATGTTCGAGTGTATTCACTATTGCAGTCATTACATTTGGGTAATCTGCTGGCAGGTTGCCCTCAGTCGGCCTGAATTCCAAAGTCTTGGGTCCTGCATCGGTTGCTGTCTTCTCTTCCATGATGTCAGGTCATCAGGGGTATAAAACATGCAGCCAACACCATTTTCTTTAGTCTTTCTTGCCTCGAGGTGCCCGAAGCAGAAGCATTTCGCAAGTGTTGGTCGGCCAACTACTGAAATATTCGAGTTTGAGTTTCAGACCGAAATCTTCACTAAAGCTAAGTACCCCATTGGGGAAACTTTTTTCTTGCTTTTTACCGATGTCAGAAAAAGTTAATAATTATATTACTTGTGGGAAGCAAATACCTCATAAGGATTTCCATTTATACTGTATTCCTTGCCTAGGCCCTGATCACAAAGTGTCTGGCTGACATACACTGACTGTATCAGCCTTCCAGTATGCCATACCAACAGCACTGGTATAGCTGGTGTCACTACCACAGGTGAGCAGATGCAGGTGCACCCTGTGCTGCTGCAGACATATGTACAGTAGGAGAGAAGACTGCCTGTAGTGGATGTAGACAAAGTAAGCTCATTGTTTGTGGTGCAGGTGTTCAGGACTAATCCTATTCTCGGGTACACGCTATGGAGACATTGCTCCAGAATGGTCATCTGCCCCTACTTTGTGTAGGACAGTAGTATGTCATCCCTGTCTTGGACAGTTTGTACTGCAGATGTCCACCACACAGGTGTACATATCCTAGCAGACGAAGGTGTATGCCTGTAGTGTGTAGTATACTACATGAATCTATAGAAATCCACATATACGCGTGTGTGTCTGTGTGTGTGTGTGTGTGTGTGTGTGTGTGTGTGTGTGTGTGTGTGTGTGTGTGTGTGTGTGTGTGTGTGTGTGTGTGTGTGTGTGTGTGTGTGTGTATGCGTGCGCGTCTATTGCTGCCAGTCTTTGATGAGGTATTGGGGACTGTGTATACACCCCTCCAGGAGGATGTACTACACGCTGGAGGTGTATGTATGGCTGACTGTAGCTAGATGGGTATTGTGGGAGATGGCGAGTGCAAACGTGACCGCTTCATGTTATTGTTGTCATAGATGATGACACTGTAGGTATGCTGCAGTGGAAACCACTGTTGTGTACTGTCAACTGCACTACACCTTCAACTCATGGTGGTAGCCCCTGACTGCACTGAGATGTTTGCAATCGGACTGATGACATCTCTCCAGACAGTTGTATGCTATCATGGGTACGCTTTACAATGCATGTTACAGTAACTGAAGTGACCCAGGTTCAGGGTACAGACATAACTCCTAATACAGTTGATGATGTCCATATAGGCAGAATGGGATTACTGGTCACATGTGGTGGTTGGCAGCTAGCTGTCATCTGTATAGATGTGTGCTGTCAGTGGTGAACTACCCATGCAGTGTCCTCAATACATCTTACTGGCTGTACAGCATGGAGGTGTTTGTGTGTCTCATATTTACTGAAACACCATGTCCCATGCCATTACCAGCTTCCCCTTTATGTTCCGAATGTATGTTAGGATGCTTAACCAGATAAGGCTGGGATGCTCTCTGCAGCTGTGAACCACTGTGTGTGACTGCATAGATGTCTGCAGTTCAGGGTTAAGAATGCTTGCAATGAGGTCTGAGTCATGTATACACCTCTACCGTTTAGCAGCATGTTCTTCAATGTGTGCTGCACTGACAGTTGTATGTTGGTATTGATTATCTCACCACAATTGCTAATGGGGTCACTATGGGGCTGCCGACAACCAGTGACAAAACCATGAAGACCTGTGAAGACAGATGGAGGCCATTATTTGCAGAGTATCATGGTCTGTTTATCAGATCATACCACAATCACAGGTACTGGTACCGGGGGAATATCACACAATGAAAGGGGCATATGTTAAGGCCTACCATTTCATGATTCTATTGTGCCATCTGCTGGGTAACAGTAGAATGCTGTTTAAAGCTATGGACATACCTGCCTGGGACACAATCAGTGTGCTCACTCCAGTCTCACTGCATATAGTGCAGGACTGTACATGTCATACCACAAACACCTACATGTACTGTGACATAGTCATGACAGTACCTGTTGGTAAGAGACAGCGGTGCGTATGCAATATGGTGGTGTTTGTCACCTGCCTCAACCTTGACGCAGGCGAGGACAGTTTGCATGGTATTGTGTTTGACATGAGGACAGTTTGCATGGTACTGTGTTTGACATGAATGGGGTGTGCTTTCCTGAAAAAGGGCAGCCTATGGTAGACAAACATGTTTCTTTGGCAGATAATTTTACAGTCGCATATGTGATTCTGGCCTGTTGTGCTGGTAATGCTTACAGAGTTATGCTCACACATATGGGCAGATGTTGAAGGGCTGAGCACAACATTGCCCTTTAGGCATGCCACAGCTCACCTGTGGTAAACTTGTCAGATACAGAGTGGGGCAGTACTGAATCTGGGATGTCTGCGTGCAACAGGTGTTAAAGGCCATGGATAAAATCTGTAAGTGTTAACTTAGCCTTTCCACTTGCTGCTGCTGTCTGCATAGGTGCATTCTATAACGGCCATGCTGATAATGTGTTGTAGTAATGACCGAGGACTTAACAGAGGTAGTGTCCACCTTTTGTCTGGATGCAGTCCCTTTAGGGATGTGGTAAAGCATATACAAGCCTCTTTTGACTGCTGTCACCCCCTGTTGCCTGAATGGGATAGTGTTATCCTCCTGAGTACCCAGGTCTGTCAGCAGTGTGTGTGTGTTAATGGCACAGCTATTGATATGAGACATAGCGTGGCCATATCCATGACATATACTATGATGGTGCTGTTGTCTGCATTAAGCTTGAGTCGAGGACATTGGCACCATTCCATACCCACTGTATGACCACACAGCAGTGTGATAAATGCAGTTTGTATGTCTATTACAGACAGCACACCATGTACAGTGGACACAGCCTTGGACATACCTACATATATGAGTGGTGGCAGTTACCATTCATGCCTACATACGTGTGGGTCATTGGGTGCAGCAGCTAATCACAGGACCTCCATAGGTCTACATATTGCACACACATATGCAACACAGATTGGGTTTGCCATCTTATCAAATGTACACTATGTTATACGTCTTGCAGTATAGTGACAGTTGGCAGGACATACCATACCCATGGAAGTGCAACTGACAGGACTTTCCTGGGTTTCCTAATATGACAGCTTCTTGGAGTCACATTACCTTTGCTTATACTATTTTTCATAACATTCAGGTGCTTCTGATGTGAAATAACTGATTTATACAACTAGTAGACAACGTTAAGAGTATGTTTGTTGTCCTACACTCTGTGGACCTCTGTATTGCTTGAGTTGTTGTCACAGGTGACACCTGGCCAAACATGGACTGCAACCTGCAGGGTGGGACACATGGTGGCCATACCTCTCTCCTCTACATAATTTTGCAAAATTTCCAGATGTTTGCCACTTACATTTCTTCCATTCCCCATGACATATGGCACATATGTGGCAAACCATGACAGAGTAATGTTAAAGAATGATGATGCACATTGTCAGGTCAGGACACATAATCTTCAGGGGATGCATGCCAATGCACAACCGGCTATGCTGTCTACTTTTTGTGTGTGTCATGGCAACATTTTAAAATTGAGCCTAATATTTGGCCTTTGTCCAAATGTTCTCTTTTGACTTTATCCAGGTGTCCTTCTATGATGGTTTGAGAAGTATGCTGGTGGCCCTAACACAGTCACACCACTGCAAGGGGATATACATACACACACAGACACACCAACTATGAACTACCATTCTTGGGAGTACAACCCCTACCTGGCTAGTTTTACCTACGTTGTTGCTATATACATGATGCAAGCATCACAGAGCCTATACAGTGTAGGTGTGTTTGCCACTACTATTCAGGTAGTTCACTTATGCAGGTGATGTAAGGATTGCCACTGGGGGTTTGACAAGCCCTAACAATGTTATAACCATCTCACCCACACACACAATGCTGTTTGGGGACATGCATTGAAACACACATGCACACAGAGTGGGCACTTTTGTGTTTATAAGACCTACTTGTTTAGTTATCTACACTATATACCGACATAGGTATTGCACGCGCAACAGTGGCATTGATTTATAAAATGTGCAACATCACTTCTAGGGTAGATGACATCCGTAGGCCCTGAATAGGTTGCCAATGGGAGAGCTACCAGGATGGAACAAGCACACTAAATGGTATAAACTATCACATACACATACATACATACACACACACACACACGGACAGGACAGTCATGCTACTACAGGGGATATGCATACACAAACACATACACTCACGCAGTTGTCAGTATTCAGATTATAATCCCTACCTATCTAGTTGTATGTGATATAGTGCTACATACTTACCGTATGCGTCATGGTGATTATCTGCTAGAGACATACCTCACAATGTCATACACCAATTAACCCGGACAAATCATTCATTAATTGTGGGGTACACTCACAAAATATAGGGACACTTTTCACATATTTCTCTTACATACCTAGACAACTGATAGGGTAACAGGCTTTGTGTCAGCATGACCTTTCAGTAGGGTATGACATCAACCCTCAATTATTTGACAATGATTTGACAGAAAACTTCTTTTGTATGAGACATGGACCACATATATGTGGCAAACATCTGGTCATTCTGCAATAAGTTGCACAGTGGAGTGGTACGGCCTACAGAGTTTAAATTGGTGCATCTAAGGTGTATGACATCAACAGGCCCTGTGACACAATGTCACAGGGAGGGGGTCAACAGGCCTCAAAACAGTATAACCAACTTCCACATGGATTATGCATCACACACACACACACACACACACACACACACACACACACACACACACACACACACACACACAGTATTTACAGTTGCCAGTATTGGGATTCAAATCCCTACCTATCTAGTTGTATGTACTATAGTGTTACAGAATTATCGCATGCACCACAAAGCTTAGATGGCTGAACAGTGTCCAAAGGTGCTTCTAAGGTGAATGACATCAGCAGCCTTGTAAAGTAGGGCAATGGGGGGTTTACTGTGTGGAACATGCCTCAAAATGGTATAACCTACTAACAGACACACACACCCCATACACACACACGCACACACACACACACATGCACACCACTCACACACGCACACCACAGACACGCGCACACACACACACTTGCTAGTACTGAGATTAGAACCCCTACCTATCTTCTTGTATGTACTATAGTGCTACATACTTATCGTATGTGACACGAAGCGTAGATGGCTGAAGAGTGTCAGAAGGTATTTCTAAGATGAATGATATAGGCAGCCCTTGTAAATTGAGGCAATGGGGGGTTACTGGATGGAACAGGCCTCAAAATGGTATAACCTACAAAAGCACACACAGACTCAGAGACTCAGATGCAGACACACACACACACACACACACACACACACACACACACACACACACACACACACACACACAGTTGCCATTACCAAGATAAATATCCCTACCTATCTAGTTGTATGTACTATAGTGCTATGTACTTATCACATGCACTATGAGTATTATGCATTTGAAGAGCATCTGCCACTGCTGTTGGTGTGGATATCAGTAGTTGCTGATAGGCCACTATTTTGTAGGATACCGATATTAGGGCCATTAAATGGATGACCATTACACAGACACAGGCCTGTTTGATGCGTGTACACAGATGCAAGTGTAAATGATACAGAAACACACACAAGGTGGGTGATATGAGATTACAACCCATACATCACTACTATTACACAATGGAGCTCACCAAAGTACTTGCATGTACCACTGCTTACAATTGCTGTGCAAATGTCTTCACCAGTACATCACTCTATGGCTTTCAGGGTGTCTGTCTCTGTCTCTCACTCTGCATCTTTCTTTGTCACTGTGCCTATCGCTCTCTCCCTATCTCTGCCTGTCTATATTTTATATATATGAATATGTTATCTATATATATGTTTGTATATGACACTCTACAGATGCAGATATATTTTATATGTGCCACATACAGATAGATGAGGGTAATCTTGTGTGATAGGGGTGGGGAGAGACAGACAACATGTACAAAGCTGTCTGTATACAAAGGCATATATGGACAATACGGTTCTATAGTGGGATGTGTGTTCAGATGTGGGCTGAAATTGTCTAAGTGTAGCAGCATGCCCAGTATGATCTTCAATAGCAACAGTGGTACTCCAGTCCAGACATACCTGTACTCTGGTCCAGGCTTTTGTGTGCTACAGCTGATTGGCTGATGAACCTGTGTAAACAATCCAGAAGCTCAGTGATATAGTGGCTGAGGAATCTCCTGTCTGTGTGCTATCCTTATTAAGTAAGTCATATCCTGGGGTGGGTACAGAGTGCATTGGACTGAGCAAAGTTTTCCATAATATGTGTGGTATATTCTACATAGCACTGTGATTTCCTGGTATGTCAATGGCAGACTGGTGTAGATTAATGTGAGGAACTGCTAACAGACATTTATCTACTGACTCCATACAGTGCAGGGAATCTATGGTACTGCGTGTATTGTTCTAGAATGCACAATCTACGTTTGTGTGGCCAGTGGTTCTCCTCCCCTTTATATATGTCTATTGGTCCTTGTGTACTGCAGTCACAGGCTTTGTCCACACTTGCTGTTATGTATTTGTAGCTATGGTGTGAATGGTGTAGAAGTTGTAACATCACGCATGAGGTTATAGAATATACACCTCTGAATATACTTGTTTAGCAAGTTGCCCATCACTGTGCCCCATACATCTGCTGTGGTCCTCAGAAGATTTGTGTTGCACTTTTACTATAAGGTTACATGTTGGCCACAGCTGTCAAAGTTTTACAAACACATCTGGACAAGCACATAGATGACAGTTGTACACAGGCCCAGACATGGAGACAAGGGTCTTTATATTTCTGCTCCAAATGTACACAGTTGGTAGAAGGCTTTTGTATTAGCTTTTCTTTTCTTATGGGTATGAGGTCTGCATCTCAACTGTCATTGATATTTTCACATCAACCAATTTATTTTGTTTACAGATAGTTTACCAGGCAAATGCAAAGTTATGACAAGCAGAACAGATATAGGAGGCATAGGTCTGGACATTCTATGAATCCCTGCAATTCTAGAGGTATGGATGGTGCCCACTGATGTCTTGTCAGTACTGACACAGTAACATGACAGCCTTTATATCCTGACAGTACACTGACCTGTCCCATCTGCAGTTGTACTAGGCACCATGCACGTTACTCAGAGCTGTACACTATCTATATGTGTGGCCCACTGTCCCTCCACCATTCAGCTTTCCTGCAGTAACATACATTTCTTCTGGACTGTCTGTATAACTCCTACGGTAGGTGTAGCTGACATGCAAATTTGTTGCCATGGGCAGTCTGGAACCACTGACCATGACAACCACAGTCCTATAGTTAGAGCAGTAGGTCACAAAAGCCACCATTAAGTGCTGCGTACTTCCTGACACTATTAACCACAAAATACAGAGCATATTGACCCCTGCATATTGTACAACTGGAACAAGGCATCAAGTGATTGTGACAGGCCTGGGAATGTGTGGTCTGATGCTATTACCGTACAAACATGTTACTGCAGTTCTACGTGAACACAGGAGTGTTGGGGGGGGGGGTCATAACGCTCAACTGTACACATATTCACTGACTGTCCAGATGTTTGGCTCATATTATGGTTACATTTTCATTAAGCATATGGATGAGTGGCAAATATTAGTGAAATCATTTAAGACTGAAGTTAGAAAGTTATGACAGCTGTTTGAGTTTCAGACTTCTTGCCCACATTACAGAGAAGTCATGCTACTGCAACAGCTGTTATTGCATCAACTTTGATGCTTGTAAGAGGAATCCTTATGGCATCTGCCTGTTTTTGAGCCTTTGCCACACATTTCATAAAGATTTTGTACAGCTTACCTGCAGTTGGACGTTTAGACCTATGTATGAGACTCCAACATTGACATCCATGCATTTGTCCTGTGACCCTGCTGTTTTAAGTCCCTCACAAAGTGCAGGGGATTTTGCTGGCACAGGGCCTACTGCATATTATGTGGTGTGCAGAACCTGACAGTGTGTGCCTGTTGTCCCGCACAGCTGTCCATTGTCTGCTGCTATCCCAGTAACCCACTCTATTCCCATACATACATGCAGCAATTCCATACATACGCTACCACAGTGTACTATGCCATTTATTTATTGCTAAAAAGTGTAACTTAACTTGTGGCAGCAGCAGCTGTGAGGACAGTGCTTCAAGGTTGACTGTCAGATGCACACAGTACACAGCCTATACATGATAAGGTCTAGTTAGTGTGATGTGTGTGGCATCTTTTTTACTATGTGTGGAAGTCAGAGAGAGGTGTCTGTCCCCTGGGTCCCTAGGGTATTAGTGCATGTGCTATGCATTGCCTCTTTGCAAAGGCCAGGGCATACTTGGCATGCCTACATCTGCCTACAGAGACAGGCTGAGGGGGTTCCTCCTCTGAGTCCCCCTGTGCCTGTGGTGACCTTGGCACTGGTGGGAGGCTGTGTCCCTTCCCTGTGAGGTTCCAGCTGCAGCTGTTTCCACAGGATCATATTGTGTAACATGGCACATACTATGAACATGTGTGCACTTGTGCCTGGAGGGTACTGCACAGCTCCATCTGATATGTCAAGGCAGTGGAACCATGACTTGAGCATCCCAAACACACACTCTAAGTTGTTCCTAGTTTGTGTGTGTGTGCCTCATTATGGCATTTTTCAGTGTGTGTGTGTGTGTGTGTGTGTGTGTGTGTGTGTGTGTGTGTGTGTGTGTGTGTGTGTGCATTTCTGACTGGTGTCATCATCCACGGTTCCAGTGCATAGCCAGCATCCCCCACGAGATGCCTGTATGGGATGTCCCCCCTGGCAAATGCCTGGTTCAGCTGTGAGATGTGCCAGATGTGGGAGTCATGATAACTGCCAGGGCTGCCAGCACACACACTGATGATAATGCCCTGGGCATTGCACACGACCTGGCAGGTGGAGTGATGGCCCTTGCAGTTGATGTAGACTCTACTGTATTCACTGGGTGGTGTTTTGATGTGAACATGGGTGCAGTCTATGGCACCCAGTACCTCTGGGTAGTTTGCTACACAGTGGAAACGACGCATATTGCTGACCCTTTCCTCAGGGGTGCTGGGGAAATAAATGTGCTCACTGGCATCTGCAGCATGACATCCAGGAACTGAAATATCCATGATGTCCCCAGTATGTCTTTGGAAAGTACCTGTAGCTAGTATTCGTAAGGCTATACATACCTCTGTTTCCACTGGGATGGGTTCCCCTCTGTTGGCTCTGGGTCTGAGGTGAGGGCAGCACAGCTCGGTGAGTTGCTGAAGTATGTCCCTGTCCACCCTATAGTGCTCTACTATCTCCAGCTCATGTAGCCCCTGAAAGGTTACCCTGGGTCTGAAGATTCTTCTCCTCCTCAGTCTGCGCCGGTTGTCAGCATCATCGTCATCACCACCCTTAGTCTGTAGCACATAGAGATGTATAAAAGAAGCAGTCGCTACCATTTTGTCAGTTAAAATTCCCAAGTGTGTACTCCAATGATGCTGAGTATGTGTTGAAATCAGATTGAAGGGTGTTTGCATACTTTATACTGATGTGCTGCATATGCTGCCTGTGTGATTGTCTGACTATGATACATTCCACCTGCCAGCTACATTACTGAGGGGTTTGAATGGGCCACTGTGAGTGGCAGAGGCCTTATTAGTCATTTACAGTGGACTGCCTTTTGTCTGCTATTTCCTTTTTTCCCCATTTCCTCCAGTTTTAAGCCTTTAAAACTGTTGCAGCTAATGTGAACATTGCTGAGTAGAAAGGCCCTCCCCTGGACACAAACACGTTCATCATTTCTGAAACCAGGTAAGCATAGCTAAGCAGCCTTAGACACACACCCTTGCTTATCTGTACTTAGCTGGTTTCAGAACTGCTGAACAGTGCTTAGCAGTGCACAAATCCACTTAGATGGGCTCAATGCTGCTTAGAATTAAACATCTAAGCAATGCTCAAACCGGATAAGAAGAGCTAAACACTGCTAAGCATTGCACAGTTTTCATTTAAATAAATGTATGAACCGGTCATTAATTAGTCATTACTGACATTTTAAATGTATATATTTTACATTACATGACATCCTCCTATATGCTTTGATTACATTACCTTGGGGTGTGACTGTACTGTATGGGACACTTGTGTTTACATGGGTAAGTTCACATCATATGTTTGGACCAGCTACACTACCCTCGTTAACAAAAATCAATTACTACATCATTAAATAAAAAAATAATTTAACAATGCTTTCCCACGTAAAAGATAAATGACCTGTCTTGGTATTCAAATCGTGAACTACTGTATGCAAATCCAGAACACTAACCACTAAGCTAATGCAGCTGTCCAAATTTCAGCTAAAAAATTTCTATATAGCGCTTTCATGATACAAATACAGTGGAAAAAATACAACCATTTTAAATACATATATATTAAAACATGTCATTCTATCAACTTTTTAAGTTTGTGACAGCAATATTTAAAAACTATCACTATTTCTGGCCTTTTGCCCCACTTTTAGTACTGCGTTTGTCTGTACTTCTTGCTCTAAGAGGTTTGGAGGTGTGCGTTCGAGGACACTATTTTAATGTAAAGTATCGTACCGCACTTTCACAATGCAAGGTGTGTGTTTCAGTTCCTGTTACACACCCCCTGCATTCCATTCCATTCACAGATCCTCTTTTCAGTATTCAAAAACACTGAAGAGTTTGTAAGCATCAATGTGTTTACAAACAGCATGACACCCCCCTTTTCATGTGAGCTGCCTCTTCTGCCCAAACCACTACATTATAGCCCCTACATGGTTAGGTACCTGCAGACATGATGGCCCGTTTTGCTATTCAGTAAATTTAGCTCATTTGCATAAACCTAATTACCTATACCCTAGTTACAGCACTACACGACAGCCTATGTCCTTAGCAACCACTGTTACCTGCCACAGTACGAGTCTGCATGCTGGCCAGTATAATGGGGAATTTACCTTTAGCTTATATAATCTCCTTTTAATAATTTAATTTTATATTTTGTCAGAGCCCATGCTTGGGCACTGCTGTGCTCCGCTTGCACATAGCATATGAGCACGTAAAAGTAACTTTTGATTTTTCATATTTTGTATCAGTTTTACATGCCAATGGCCATAGTTTTGGCCACTGGCATGCCTGATGCAACTAATACATGCTTTGAGTTGTCACTGCCCCATTTGTAAAGCAGACACGGCTCCTACACGGATGCCTGTCTGCTTCCTGGATTGGTAAATTACCTCATTTGCATGTTTTTCCACCAGCAAATAAGGTGATTTACATTTCACGATTGCCTCCATGGCTGAACAGTGCTGGGAGGCTCATGCATCCCACAGCACTGTTTCCCGGATCACACAGCCTCCGAAGTCTGTGTTCAGGCTGCGGCACTATGCTTACATGGAGATTAGCTCCATGTACAGTAAGCTATAATGAATTACCCCCTTGTTCTCTTCATGTTTCAAAACTTTCACTATGTTTGGATCTGATGAGGTCAGCAGATATGTATGCAGTTCTACAATTGTAGGTCTATACATGTAATCAATTTCCTGGAGGCCCAAACCTCCTTCAGAATGAGGAATATATTATCTTGGTATACACTTATTTTTATATATATTATTTGATAAGCGTGAAACATTTTTCTTGTTTTTCCTGTCCAACTATACCAATACCTTTTGGAGCCAATCAATCATCCCAAAACTGTTAATTAGAACGGAAAGAGCAAATTGTTTTATAGCTTGCACTTTGTTCCTAGATATCACCACTGATTTTGGTATTAATTGTAGTCTTCTAAAATATTCTTTACTAAGTTTTATTCACATTTGTTAATGTTTTATTGTTGATCCTTCATCAATTCCCATATATTTATACACTCCCTCTTGCAAAGTTCTTTTATATCACATTCCTGTCCCAGGCTGATGTTTTCTTTGTACAGCAGCTTTCCTGCTTTAAAGACTGCTTTTGCGTATTTATCAAGAACAAAAGATAATTCTAATATCATCTGAAAAAGTTTTGATCACTTGCAGTTGTACTATCAGTCCCTCATCTACTGAACTATACGGTTTTAAATCTTCCACAAAATTAAGATGAAAAGTCTTTACACTTCGTTGTTTTTTTGGATCCAAATAGTCATGTCCTAATCCATTATGTAGGCAGCTTAATGGGTTAAGGGCAATACAAAAGAGTAGAGGTGACATCAGAAGGGAATATATAATAATGTAAAATGTTTTAAGGCTGAAGACACATGGCAGCAAACATTTTTGAAAGAGTCTTATTGGGGATACTGTGAGAGATGGAAGAAAAATTAAAAATACAAAGGTCAAGGAATATGACAGGTGATGTTACAGCATGTGGACATTAATAAACATTAAGTAGGTTAAAGTAAGAAACAGATGGAAAGGCAATACATGTTTTGTGCATGTTATGGAGATAGAGATATAGTGGCTTTTTGAATAAGTGCAAAAAGAAATAAAGTACTGTGAAGGCTGCAGCCCAGCTAGCCAGAATCTTGTAAACAATTCTATGTCATTTGTGAATATTAATATGATCCATAGACTTGTCTTATAAATGTAGTTATGTGTGTATTAAACTGCTAGTGCAGAAGTGTGTGTTGAAATGAGCTTCAAAAATGTAACCACAGTGTACCCTAATGGAAAAGAACAGAGTTAACTTGCAAACTCTAACAAAATCCCGGTACATGTGAGGCAGAGCACCTCGCTGGCTTTGTTCAAGAGAAATCTTGACCAATGGATGGGAGATCGCAGATATACCCCAGGGATTATCTCAGTGTCACTGCTTGACAGAGGCACAGCAAAATAATGGACATAGTATCCTCCAAACTAAAGGGGTGGCGAAAGCCACAAAACTCTGGGCTAGGTTTATAAATGCCCTTGGGCAGATAGCCTAGTATGAACCTATGAACCTATGAAAATAAGTGACTTGTTTATGATGGTGTTTATCTCAGCCAGAAGACAGAATGTCTGTAGATAGAAATTGTTTCTATTATCTGGAAACAGAAATAATTACAGGTTTCAAAGGTAAAAGTGTTCAACTGTTTTATGATTTCCAGTTCCAGGCAAACGTCTGAGAGATAAGTATTTTTGACACAGAAGTGCTAAATTTTAAATTTCTGTTAGCCTGGGAACTAAAGGCAGAGGTGAAAAAGAATGATATAATTTGAGATAATCCAGCAGAAATGTTTGATAGTAATTTAAGAATGATCTCAGAGAGTAAGTCTGTGCATTTTGTAATTGGTCTTTGGATCTAACAACAGCCTCTCAAAAGCGCGTGTCTTGCTCTGTAAGTAAGCTATTTAGAACATAGTTTCTCTTAGATATAGATAGGAATACAGTAAAGAGTAGTTTAGATGTTTCCTGTATTTACTTGAGACTGTCCTGCAATGTTGTTTTAAACTATTTCCTGTGACTCTGAACTCTGTTGTCAGTGTGTTGAGTTACTGAGTAGTGCCTTGTTCTTTTATTATTTATTATTAAATGTATTTAAGCCTTTTAATTGTGGCTGGTTTGTTTAGAGATATTTAAGCTCTTAGAATACTTGCATATGTATTTGGTGACACTGTATAGGCCACTCCTAAACAGTCTTCAAATCTTGGACACACTTACCATTTGGATAATAGTAACATTACACAGTAGAATTGGTCACCCTTTGGGAAGGGCCTTATAGCAGCTGATGAGTGGTTGGTGGCAGCTGGTACTACCTTACAGTCTGGGCAAAAGGAGGCATAGCAAGTGAACCTGTTCCAGTCTTCCTTAGGAGTGTGTGTGTGTTTGTATATAAATCAAAGTGTGTGTGTGTGTGTGTGTGTGTGTGTGTGTGTGTGTGTGTGTGTGTGTGTGTGTGTGTGTGTGTGTGTGTGTGTCAGCTACTTGGGCAGAGACATGAAACATTGGTTGGACAGAAAGACTGCTGGAGGTTTTGGCTTGACCACTTGGTTGAGATTTTAATCCTATAGCTATACCGGTGGGGAGTCTTATTGGGGATCTGGAGAGAGAGGGAGATACCAATCCCAGACTGACTCTGATCTCTGTGTGCTCTTAAGGGAAACTGCACTTTACTGTGTGTGTACTTGTCATCCTCTCAATGTTTCTGTCCCTCAATGGTGCTAGTGGTAAGGGTTGAGGCTCTTATTACTGGGCCAGTGCAGGGTCATCACATATTAAATGGTGGCAGTGATGGGATACCCACATCACATATTGTTTGTTTGTGGTGAGATAGCTACATCACATATTAATTGACTTATATTGGTGTGAATATTGAATTCCTGTAGCTTGTGCACAGTGATCACTGAAGGTGTTTTTGTACTCTAAATCAGCCATGCAGTGAACATTCAGAGTTCATATCACAATTGTTTTATTTCTTTTGTTAGCTTAGTCAAGGAAGCAGCCAAGCAGGTCAGCAGAGGAGTATGGCAAGCTGACAAGGAGCCAGTTGGCTGAGATGTGCCAGGCTAAAGGACTAGTGCATGCCAACTTGACTAAAGCAGACATGATTGCAGCTTTAGTCACAGCTGCATCACAAAATAGCAACCAGGAGGACAATCAGACTGGCTGTAGAGATGTACAACTCTCAGAAAATGGACAGCTAAGCTTTTCCACAGAGGACTTAAAAATCCATCTGGAGTTGAAGGACCACTATGTGTTGCTTTGGTTGTCTTCTTATTTCCAAGGTCCTATTTTCCCCCATCTTTTCAATGTAGTACTCAGTCATACCCCTTCTGCTCTCATAATTCATTATAGTGACTGTTTTCATCAGCCGTTCTTACAGTTCTGGTATTCTGAGCCATCTTGAAGCATAAAACAGTCTTGCAGAGCTGTAGAGAATGTATGGGCATTCAATCTGTTTGTTAATAATTCCCTTTGTTTTTCATTTTTTCTCAACTGCTGCCCAAGAACTGTCCAGAAACTTCCTCCTTGAAGTCCTTTCAGCCTGTGAACACCCCCATAAATTAAACTATGCATGAGATGTTTTTTATTCTTCCTGCAACCAATAAAAATGTGATGCTCACTCACTGTGGGAACTACTCTATTCAGTGCAGCTGCTGGACGTGTCTGTTTTGTTTAGGGATTATTACCATACTTGCTCATGCCACACATGTTCTACAGTGCCAATGTTTTTAGTTTTACATTATGAAAAGTATGTGCTTAATTCAAATCTCCACTGTCCTGTTTTTTGTCCAATAAATATGCTGTGCTTGATACTGATTCATTGAAGTGTACGCAACATTTATTCAATCAACCAATAAGCCTGAAAATACTGTTTGCCCTTAACATAAACAGAAAATGTTGTGCCTGTTTGATGTATTTCCTGAAGCATAGCCCACAATTTTTATTATGTTATCTCCTCCATATGTAATGCGATCGCTTCAGAGATAAGAGTGAATATGCACATCAGCATGTCTGGCTTGTAAAACTGTCTGCATTGTTAAACTGTCATCCACCTTACTCAAGTGTAATGCACCATTTCCTTGGTTTTTAATGCCTAATCTCTGTGCTCAACTTAATGGATAAAATTGTTTATACGCTGCCTTTTTCCGATCTATAAATTACAGCTGTAAATGGCTACATTAGTGAATTTACATGGTTGCTGCCTTCCTAGTTTATGATACAACATACAGACATTTTCACAAGAGCAAAGTCAGTCAAAAACCCAAAGAACAGATAGTTTACAATCCCTTTGCATGCACAACTAAAGGAGTTTATCAGTTTTATAAAGTATAATTATTTTTATAAATTTATATTCATTTGGACCTTTCCTTTCCGTATTTAAGATATGATATTTATTTTTGTGTGTGTGCGCGCGCGCATGTGTGCATTGTTAATATAATTCTCCTACCTATTTATTGAAATTTGTGCAGATGAAGTTTCATTATTCGGACAGTTATGGGTATGCATAGTACAGACACTTCTGTCCTACTGATACCTCTGAACCTCTTGTAGCAAGAAATCTGGACAAAGGCATTCATAAAAGTGGGACAAAGGCCCAAAAATAGGGACACTTTTTAAATATTGCTCTTACAAACTTAACTTGATAGAATACCAAGTTTTACATTAGCGTGAATTTTCTGAATGGTATTAAGTCTGAAGCTCAATTGTCTGTCATTATTTTTTTAACTTTGTTCTTTAATGATTTGCCACTAATTTGCCAGAAAATCACAATTTTATGAAAAGCGGACCAAAATATGAAGCAAAAATCTGGACATTCTGTGAAAATCTGCACAGTTGAGAGTTATGGTCTCACTGTGTTCTGTTTATTAATTTTATTTTCACTTATTCACAATATGTTGCTGATTTGGAGTACTGTCTTTGCTATATCTGCTATTTATTAATTTATTATTTATGAATTTATTTTGTTATGAGATTTCCAGGATGTTCTTAAGTAACACCCTTCCATCTAACTGTCTTTCGGCTTTTCCCAGTTAGGGGTCGCCACAGCAGAACTCCGGTCTGCTAATGATTGGCAGTGAATTTTTATAGGTTCATAGGGGTGTACTAGGGTAATGGCCCTGGAACCTTTACAAGCCTAGCCCATAGGATTACACTGGCATTGTGCCACCCGACCTTGGTTCCCAGTGCTTCTCTTGAGTAGAGCCACTGGAGTGATCCACGGGGTGAATTTTCTATTTCCCATCCACTCATCAAGATTTCTCTTGGAGAGCCAGTGAGGTGCTCTTTTTGACATGTATGGGAAGTCTATTCCATAGCATGGGCAGTCTCTGGGTTATGAACCTGTCCCTCTAGCACATTCTGTTAATTGTAGTGATGAGGTTAAGGTTTCTGGTGTGGTGCTGAGGGACTGGGACTTTTTTAGATGTAGCACGTCTAACAGAGCTGGGTCAGATATGGGTTTGTAAATCAAGCAGAGATCACCTCTAAGTAGGCAATATGAGAAAGAGAATAGTTGGAGTTTTTTGAGTCTGTCCATATAGGAAAAGTGTTTAAGACCTAGAATCCTCTTTGTGAGGTACTTTTTTGGCCTCTCCAGTTGTTGCAGGTGTCTAGTGAGGTGCAAGCCAAATGAGACATTGTACTCTATGACTGGCCTAATGAGGGAAGAGTAGAGGAAGACAATGACCTATTTCTTCCTGGATGCAAAACCCTTAGTAATGAGATGTGCCACATAAAATGACTTTCTGACCATAGTGGCAATTTACGGTGTCGAGTTGCCAGCCCGGTGCTGAACCTTCAAAGGCGGCACACGCACCAGCCTGCATGTCTTTTAAATTTCACATCAACTGCGGGAAGGACATGTAGACTCCACACAGAAGACGCTCCAGCTGAGAATCGAACCGGAGAACCTCTTGCTGTGAGGTGATGACTCTAATGTGCTCAATTTTATGTTCAGTTGTTTTATAATGTATACAGAAAAAACTGTTTTAGTATGGGTTACGATCAACTGTTTTCAGACAAAAATTTTAAAACATGCTTGTTTTTCACTCTGGTTGTATTAGCCTTCCAGTGGACTTGCCTGAAGACTCTTGCAGTTGTAATAAAGTACATGGTTATAATACATCAGTGGCACTAGACTACTTTACACAGCTGCTTTCTAGAGTAAAATTTCAGACATATTATTTGCAATGAGGACAAAGCTGTAACTGCAGTCTTGTACCTATAGCAGTTTGTGTGGTTTGTTAGCCCTGAAGGTACTGCAGGTTAGACTTGGTAGAGTGTGAGATTACACTACTTTTTCTGGTGTTAAATCAGCTTGGCAGACTGTATAAAATGTATGTTGCTGATGTGAAGTAATCTCTGTGTTTTAGCCGCCATGTCATTGTATTGCACCGAATGCTTGCATTTGTTGGTTGACATTGCAACTGCAGCACAGGAGTGCTGAATGTCAGTACTGGTTTGAGTGACCTATGGGAGTAGCTCACCATGAGTTAGTGTACAGAGTTGTTGTCTTGGTAATATGATGCAAGCAAAGTCTAACAGCTGCTGAACAGATGTTTGTTACAAAGTTCCATATTAAGCAAAAGCCAATCTGTCTGATGTGGCCAAGGAGTTTAGATAATGCAAACTAAAAGGCATGTGCCACAATGCAGGTACATTACATACATGTCTTACCGGTGCTGCAGTGCGTTTTTTTTGTGCAGAGCATCTCGTCAAGACTTCTGCCATTAATGGGGTGGGCTCTGTTTTGGACTGCGTGTCTAATTTGTAACTACCTAACTACAACTCTTGTCAAAACATATTCATAGGTTAGAACATATTCATAGGTTAGACTCTACCCTTTACATACCTTATAAATATATACTTGTTTACTTACCTACCTGCTGTTTCCCCATCTTACAGATTGTTTTCTCTGTGCCACACCACTCCTTTGGCTCTTCCCGCTCCCTGCCCCCAAATCCCACCCGCCCCTAGCACCTCTACATTTATACCCTCACAAACACACCCAAGATCTATCTCCTCCCCTTCTAGACCTAGCCCCTCCCTACTCCACCTACCTGCCTACTCTACCTTCTAGAACCAGCCCCTCCCTACTCCACTTACCTTCTCTCCTTCCTACTCTAATCACTATCCTTCCACTCTATTTCAGTTACAGATTCTCTAAACATGTCTAATCAATACCAACCTTTGCTACTTATAACCTTCCTAACTATCGTCATCTCTACCTATCTCTCTACCTCTTATGAACAAGCCCTTCCTTATACTCCAATAATTCCATGCAAACAAACCCTAACATCCCCTACTTATAACCTTCCTAACTATCGTCATCTCTACCTATCTCTCTACCTCTTATGAACAAGCCCTTCCTTATACTCCAATAATTCCATGCAAACAAACCCTAACATCCCCCCTAGCTCTAACAATAACCTATCTCAATACCATCCACAAAACTTCCTACCTTCAAGCTAAATATCACCGACTTTCTCACATTAAATATCCTACTCATGGCCTTAAAAAATATTTTTACTACTACTGCAAAATTCCTCAATTTTACAACCCTATATTAATCTGCTCATTAATAGACGGCGACATCCACCCCAACCCTGGCCCTAACTCACCCCTACCATCCTCTAAATGCCACCAACTTAATACAATACCAACACCATCTACCAAACCCCCCAAATCACTCTCAATTGCTCAATTAAATATACGTAGCATCTGTAACAAAATACCACATATTCATGCCCTTCTAGATGTCCAACAGTTTGATATCCTCTGTCAAACCGAAACTTGGCTCAAACCTACAATTAAAGATAATGAAATCATCCCCCCTGGCTATAACATACTCAGACATGACCGCTTAAACAAAAAAGGTGGTGGGGTGGCAATTCTCTATAAAACTGGACTGCAAATAAGCAAAGTAAATCATACCCTTCCATCTGACAATAATGTTGAAATAATTATTTCCAAACTTCAACTCAACCCTCACAAAACAGTTAACATTATCTGCACCTATCTTCCCCCAGGAAAAAATCCCACTATTTTAGAAGACCTATTAAATTGGCTTTCACTAAATCTCCCTCAAGAAACAATACTTTTAGGAGACTTTAATATTGACTGGAATTTATGTCAACACACCTATCCACCCACCCTTATTAACCTGCATGGCTTCTCTCAAACCATTAACTCCCCAACAAGAACAAACAAACAAAATAACAAAGAAAGTATACTTGACTGGATACTTATAAACAGTCCTCAGCAAAAGTATACAACAGGAACTCTCCCAGATGACCTCAGCGATCACTCGCTAGCATATATCATCAGGCATAAAACAAGTTTAACTATCCCCACCCAAGTCATAACATCCCATAGCAAAAAATTCTTTGATCCCATTCTGTTTCAAAATAAACTTATGCAAGTCAGTTGGTCATCTCTTAAATCTCTCCCTATAGACGAAGCTGTTAACTACTTCAATCATACTTTTCTGACAATCCTAGAACATCATGCTCCAATGCGTTCTATAAGAATTAAATCTAAAACAGCCCAATGGCTTTCAAATACTACTAGGAATCTAATCCTTAGTAGAAACAAAGCCTGGACTAAATGGCATACCTCAAATAATGCAACTGATCGCCTTATTTTCAGAGAACAAAGAAATTTAACAAAGAAAGCCATTCTACAAGACAAAAAGAACTTTTATACTCAGCTACAACAAACATCCCTACACCAACCACATAAATTCTGGACTGCCATTAATACACTGTTATCACCTGGGAAAGTTGCCACATCAAATCCTATTGATTCAAACCCCGACTGCCCATTACAAGCAGCAAACGCATTTAATACTTTCTTTACCTCTGCTATTCTAAATCTAGCTAACCAACAAAGCCCTGACACCTCCAAACTACTAACCCAAGGCCCCACTGCCCCCCCATTCCACCTCAAGCCCATACCCACCACATATATATCATCCTTACTTCAAAAATTAAAACCTACAACCCCCTCAGCTGACAAATTACCAGCAGAATTCCTCAAATTTGGTGCAAAAGCCAAAGCTTACCCAATCTCTATACTGATTAACAGGACCTTAAAAGAAAGCACAATTCCATCATTATGGAAAATCTCATATATCATCCCTCTATTCAAAGGTGGTGACTCTACTGAGTACTCCAACTTTTGTCCCATAGCATTATTATCACCACTTGCAAAAATAATGGAGAAATGCATCCACAAACAGTTACTAAATCACCTACTAAATAATAACCTCCTAGCTAAGTGCCAACATGGTTTTCGCCCTTTCCATAGTACTACTACAGCCTTACTATCCTTTATCGACTCAATTAACAAAAACCGCAACAATAACATACCTTCTTCAGCCTTCTTCATTGACCTATCCAAAGCCTTTGATATGGTCAACCACAAACTTCTCCTCCATCGTCTGAAGTCCCTCTCTTTTGACAATACAGCCTTAAATTGGTTCACATCCTATCTGGATAACCAAAAACAGGCTGTACTCTGGCATAACCATCTCTCTGATCTCCTTCCCACCTCTATAGGAGTCCCTCAGGGCTCTATCTTAGGCCCTCTACTATTTTCCATCTTTACAAATGACCTTCACCTAGCCACTCCCCTATCAACTTGCATTCAATATGCAGAGGATACAACCATCATTTGCTCAGCCCCAACACAGTCTGAACTTTTTTCTCTCACACAAAATACCTTCACTACCATAGAGCAATGGTTCTCTAACCATTGTCTCCTCCTTAACCCAAAGAAAACCAAACTCCTGATTTTTACACCCACTCTCTTGTCTCCCTCCATTAATTTCTCACTCACAGCCAACAATGGCATCCTTATCTCTCCAGACAATAACACCAAACTTCTAGGCATTACAATTGGCAATCAACTCAAATTTGACACGCACATTGACTCGACAATAAAATCAACAAACAGAAAACTAGGCTCTCTGTACAGAATTAAATCTTTCCTTACTCCAGAAGCCAGAACTACAATAGCTAGAACCCACTTAATCTCTACCCTATTATATGCCTCCCCAATCTATACAAATCTTTCTAAATATAATCTTAACAAACTAACTACATCTTATAACAACATTGCCAGATTTGCTACAGCCTCTCCATACAGGACTCATCATTGTTCCAATCTTAAAAAACTAGGGTGGCTAGAATTACCCAACCTAATACATTTCAACCAACTTACAATTGCCCATAAAGCCCTCTACCACCCAGACAATACTCCAATGCTCTCCACCCTCATAAAACCCTACAACAATCTGAAGAACCTGCGCTCCTCTAAAAAAATACTGATTCATACTTCTCTATCTAAGAACTCAGCAGGTGACTCCACATTTTCAAACTCAGTTGGGAAAAAATGGAATCAACTACCCCAAGACCTCACTACTCAAACTTCAATCCCACTATTTAAAACTAAACTAAAACTCTTCTTTTCCAACCATTGGCTTTGCTCTTGCAATAACCCAGACTAACCTTTTGTACCTCCCTGCTATGGGACTCTTTCCACCCTCTCTTTTTCTTATATATAACTCTCTACATTACTCTCTACAAAACTGTCTCTATTTCGTCATTTCTAACAAAGGCGCAAAATCTCTACTTTTCAACTTCTTACAAAGATGAAATAGAGTAACTAGGTACTTTACTTGTATTTTTATACTGTACACTTTTCTATGTAATAGAGAAACTAAGTACTTTACCTCATATTGTACTCAAATGCTTTTAATTCTATCAGAAGGTTTAAAGTACACGTTTTTTGATTTTATTTGTATATGCTGATATATTATGATAAATTTTTTGTTTAGTCTTACTATAGTAGTATTGTAGAGGAGCTTTTCTCCCCGGGCCTCCACTGAAAATGGACATGTATCCAGTTGGACTAGCCCGGTTAACAAATGTAAAATAAAATAAATAAATAAACACTAAGACATGCCCCTCTTATCATAATCCTGCAAGATTATTCAGGAAATAAATTTTATGGGGTACATAATAAAATTTCGATGGAAGATAAGGGTTGTTACGCACAAATCTGTGCAATTTATGGGATGTTGGTGTGTGTCACTTTGTGCCTGGTGCCCTCCTATATGTTATTTTTCATCTTCAGCCTCGATGATGTACTCTTATGTTTTTAGTATTTGTCTGCTGCTACCTCAGTCAGTACTCAAAGAATATTGGCATCTAGTACTCATTGTGATTATTAAAAGACATAAATAGCAGCATTTAAAGCTGTATTACAACACTGCTTTTCAAATTATGAAGTATTTTCCCTGTACAAAGCCATGCTGAGGAAACAGCTTTTCCAGGATTTTGTCAACATAGTATTGTGTATCGTTTTTCAGTTTTAACGCCTGCTACTTCAAAAATAATGTTTATCAGTTTTATTACATATTTTCATTTCTGCTAGTACTCATGGATAAAGCACTGTGTGCTACCCAGGTGCCTGGTTACATCTATGATTTGTGGCGGCTACGCAGGCAAATGCAGGAGAACAGATTGTTCAGACCTCACCTACTTGTGCCTTTGTGAATGGAGTTTGGAGGATGGTGTGCTAGATAAGTTGGCCATTACTTCACTTCCTAGTGGGATTGGGATCTTGCATTGTGGGTATAATCAGATCACAATGGTACAGGTTTGATGTAGGATTTACTACCTTCAGTGTACAAGTGATGTTGCTTCTCATTCGTGTGTGATGACTGATGTTAGCATATGTATTTATTACTGCTTTGTTCATTTTAAAACATCAGGCATTATACTCAACTGCCTAACTTCACACAGTTTCTACACTTCTGTCTCCCATGCCGTTTCCTCAGTACATTTGAGCATTCCAAAATATGCATCACAGTTATACCTGCCTTTTTATGTGACAAAATGTTCTACTGCTGCCACAGAACACTCCAAAGTATTGTATGCTCGTTGCTCAGTACTAGGCTAGCTAACCTGGCAGGCCATTAAGCCTTTTAATTTTCCCTTTTTGTGATAGAATTTACCTGCCCCATTTGATTAGAGATTGACCTTACTCATGCCAAAGTTGATTACTTACAATTCAACCATGCTGGCAGTAAATGTGAACATACTTTGCAGAAACCCTTGTTCATAGGTGTGTACTAGGCTAACGGCTCTGGAACCTATATAAGCCTAGCCCAAGAAGATTCTCTTGTATGGATAAAACATTTATGAGGTGTGTTTGCATGTTTGTCAGATAGTAATACAGGGGAGAGTCACACTGTACATCATCTGTTTCCCTTCCTTAGACATGGATGAATTTTATTTTAAGGAGATGGGGAGTCCTTTCCAGAGCAGCAGTATACCTGTCCCTCCTGTTGATGTTCAGAAGAGGTTCAGATCCCTAGGCAGAGTATTTATCATGCCATTGGACTTGATGTGCATTAAAAACATAATCAAGTTGCTTTGGTGTCCCACATAAAGTGAACAGCATTGTTTGAATAAATTCTACTAATATAAACAGCTATTTATATCTATCTTTGTTTTCCTAGAAGTCAGACTGAGCCAAGGCCATTTGCAGCATAGTCTTTTGGAGAAAATCTATTTTTTTTTACAGTTATTTAGATAGTTATTTCATAACTGATCTAGATACAAAGAAGTACTTGTTCTGTACTGACACAGTACTAAGTTGAAATAGTATATTTTCCATTCTCACATTACACAATTAAAGTGAAAAAAACAAAGCAGGGTTATATCCTGTTCATAGACCTGGGTGTGAGAATTTGCTAGCCGGTAAAACGTGAATAAAGTATGCTGAATAGGAGATGGAAGGAGTTGTACAGTATGATTAGGAACTTGTTTTATATTCTGAGGTTGAGCAAGAAAGGAGACATATTTGGCTATTCAGTATACCTGAAGGTTTTGAAGGAGAGGAGGGAGGACCCGGACTTGATGGATTTATGGTTATCAAAAAGTAATAGAGAAGTCAACAAACTACATGTTTAGAGGAAAATATAGAGCAACGAGTGACTGCGTGAGCATCTGAAAAGGTGGCAACCCTAAGTGCAACACCGTTTGTAAAACTGTGCGACTTTGAAGTGTAGAACACAGCCGCAGTCATTGCAAATGACTAAACTTTAAGTTCTGGATAAAATAAGTTTTGATTTATAGGATTCAGTTAGGTTATGGTGTTTCAGATACACAATCAGTGCTCACTCTACTGAGCACAGTGAGATCATGTGGGAAGGCCCACCCCTTAGTTTCTTAACTTCGAATTACTGTACTTGTGACCCTTCTACCTTATTACTTTATTATGTTTTTACTGCTTGTTCTTGGATTTCACAAGTGCTCTAATTTGCTTCTTCCAGCTAAGGCGACATTGCTTCCAATTGGGCACCTGCTCCCTCTTGGTCTTGGACAGCAATTTTTTCCTTTTGTTATACAGTTTATTTATTGCAGATGCCCACCAGACAGGTTTACTCTTCCTTGCGGAGGATGACTTAGTCCTGTCGGGTAGTCCTGATTCCATGCATCTATATAAATGCTCGTGTAGTGCCTTGCTGTAGTTTTGGATATTGGTGCCAGTTCCTATAGAGGGGGTGGGACTAAGATGCAGTTTTACCATCCTGCAGGAAGCTGTAATCAAGGTTTGGAGAAGTTTTTATGCCTGATCCTACCTACAGTGAGATTGGCGGACATGGTGACTTTGAAAGTGCCCGCTTTACGGTCAGATCTTCCCAGGGAGGATGATACTATAGGGATGCTGCAATGGTTCATCATGTTGGTTAATACCAAGTTGAAGATATTATCACCTTTTGTGGGGGTATCAACTAGCTGTTCCAAGGCATTGGCACTGACAAAATCGAGGAATCTCTGGGCATTTGTGTTTTGGCGAGAGTAGTTCTTGCAATCTGTGTTTGGGAAGTTAAAGTCACCTAGGATCAGGGTAAAGGGTAGGATCATGATAGATTCAGACATGTACAAATAGGCAGATTCTGCACCTTGAGACAGATTTGGAGACCGGTAGCTAGCTAGGATTTGAATAGGGGTCTTATCAATGTTTAACTGCACCTGGAGTGTCTCCTGTGGGTCATACTGTTTGACCAGCCTGGAAGTGTGCATGTCTTTAAGATATATTGAAACTCCACCTCCTTTGGATTTACTGCCCACAGTTTGGGGTCTGAATTTATGATATGATGAGCAACCCGGTAAAGCAGGGGTGCTCTCTGCAGCTTTAAAAAAGATTTCTGTGACTGCACAGATGTCAGCATTTTCTAGAGTTATGAATGCTTGCAATGAGTGCAGTTTCATGCTTAGATTCCTAGAGTTTAGCAGCATGACCTTTAATTTGTGTTTTGTTGCAATAAAAAAGGCACTATGGGGTAGGCAAGATGCTTTGCCAGAAGCCTGAAGCCCAGGTGAGACAGATGTAGGCCATCTCTGGCAAAGCATCGTGATGTCTTGATCATATCTTCCCAGGCTGTCAGGTACTGGAGCCCCCTAGAATGACACCATAAACTAAGCCAATTGTTAAAGTCAATCATTTTCAGTTTGTTTTGAGTTATTATTTTGGGAGACGGCAGAATGCTTCTTAAGGCTGGGGCCATACCTGCCTGGGACAAATAATCAACAAGCTTAATCATGTCTCTCTTCATATAAACAAGCCAGCTACATCTCAAGTGATTCATGCCAACATGGGCTATGACAGATTCATAACAGTACCTGTTGGGAGACGTAAGTGCATGTGTGATATGGTAGATTCTGGCACTTGACAGACAATTAACCGTGACTTTCTCCTTATCCAGCCTGGTGATAGCACATCAGGTCTATATTACGTGATTGAATGCTTAGGTGATCAAACACCAAATCATCGACCATGCAATATTGAACTGCAAAACAGCGAATACCGCTGGGAAATGTTACAGTCGGCCACAAACCACAAAAAATAATTAACTTTACAGCCAAACTAAGTGGAGGGCTGTGCCCCCCACACACCCCCAACTAAATATACCAACTCTGAGATTGCTCCACAGTGGAGAAAATGGCAAAATCCAGCAAACGGTCAAGGGAAATCTTACCCTGCATTAAACTGGCCATTCGCTGTTTTTTGCTTTCGATATTACATGGTTGATGTTTAGGTGTAATATAGACACGGCACAACTGTGTGTCTCACAATGGAGTCTTCTATGATTAATATGTTTGGTTTATGGTCAAGCCTTAGTGGCTGTGAGACACAGGTATGTGGTCTATGCATTTTATGTGATGTGGAGGGCTGAGGACATTGCATGTGTTTTTGCCTCGGATGTCTCCTTTGTTTGGCTATGTTTATGTGGAGGACCTCTGCATATGTGGGTGTGTGTTATGTAGGCGTGGGTGGTGTTTGAGGTGTAGTGAGTGTGTTGACAACCTTTTCGGTGTCAGATATACTGGCTTGAGGGGGAAAGAGCATGTACTTTAGCTTCCTAATGTAATTGCATCTCTCACAAATTGTGTTCCTAGGTGGTAGTATTAATTTGTTGTCTGTGTACATGAGACCGTTGTTACACTGCCTCCGGCTGCCCATATCAAGCAGACTGGCAGGAACAACTGTAGGAAATTGTCCATCCATATTTGTCAGAATATGAAGGAGAAAAGCCAGGGTGAGGTAAGAGGGTGGGCCCGTGCCTGTGCTTCTGTGTGTCTGTTTCTCCATGCCCAGAAAGATTTTCTACTCCACAGATTATTTTTTTTTGATATGGTGAATCAATACATAAATCATACCAACAGTTGATAAATTGTGTATGTATATATATTATGTATTTGTGAGTATAATACTGACATACATATGAAATGTACACACACATAACTTCCTAGTACATCTACCTAATTCTTGGCCCTGTCCTTGTGCTGTCATTCAGCTGTATTAGTTCTTGTCATACAGACCTTCTCTCTCTTTCCCAGCAGATATCTTTCTCTGTACTTTATACAAGTTTAACTTATCTCACCTATCTTACCACAAGTTATATGTTATTTCTTTCTATTTACATTCTCTGTCGAGTTTTTTAATTACCTCATTGTTGCCAAACTACTCACAGACGCCTTGTTTAGTGCTTGGCTTATAGGTACTTGTAGATGATGTCATGTCTGCTGTAATTAGATAATGTTTTATGTACATGTGAAAACATTTTTTAGTTCCTACTATTTTCATGTTTTAGTTATGCCCCTTTATATGGGTTTGATGTAAAACTTTGTATATGTGTTATATATAACTAGTTTGCCTCTGTTTATGTTACTGCAAAGAGGGATGCCAAGCCCAGAGGGGAGTTTGTTTGGAAGATAAAACCCTGTCATAAAAATCACACCAAAAGGGGGCGGGGTTGGAGGTAGGGGAGGGACTGACTGCTGCAGCACTGATTCAAATAAAGATCACTGTACAGTTGTGTTAAGTAAATGTACCATTATAGTATAAGTTTGACTGATCACTGTTGTGGTATTCTAAGTGATATGGGTTGACTACCATGACTCACAACAACTAGGAGGTGGAAGGGCAAGGGTCTCAAAGTCTCTGGGAAATTATTCTAACACAGCTTGTCCTAGACCTGGAAAAGGAATCTATGTTACAGCGCTCTGAGAAAGTTTGCCGAGTGGGCCAGGTTGCTGCTCCTAGAATACTTCTGTACTCCCACCCTTTCCAAAAAATCCATAGTTGAAGCCAAGGCCCTGGTAGAGTGTGCCTTGAACTTGCCTGTAATACTTTGTGGTGAGATAAAAAAGTGATAGCCCTAGACAGCAACTTGCTAAATAGCCTGTTTTCACACAAGTTGTCCCTCCTTATTATCTTCACAATCAATGAACATCTGAGCAGGAGTTCCGAAAGACTGGTTGTTTCAAAATGGTACCCGAGTTGTCCGTAGCTATCCACAGGAAGAAGTATCTTTTCTCCTTTGTCTTTCGGATTCTAGAAAGAAAATCAGTACATAGATAGATAGCTTAAAGTCGTATAGCACTTCACTAATAAAAGAAGGCTTTGTTCTCAGTGACCCTGTCATTGCGAAAAAAAGAGAAAGGGTTCACCCATCCTAGCTGCTTTGCATCTCTGATGTTCTTCTTGCAGGAGTCAGAGTGATCAGCAACAGTGACTTCCATGTCATTAACCCAAGACAGCTAGCTTCTGTAGCACAAAATTATTATAACAAGGAGGAACAGCCAGTTTTCTGGAATTCTTCTTAATTGGTACCCCTTTCCAAAACATATGGCCATGAGAATACAGTAAACTAGAGAGATCCATAGACAGACTTGCCGAACTGACCGTCAAATTAACCTTGCTGGAGAAGTAAGACAAGGCATAGGATACCAACCCACTCAAATACTGTATGAGTGCAGGTTGTTTTGCTAGCACGAAGTAGAAAAAAATTTTCAATCAGCAAGCTGTATTCCTTCCATTAGTATCTGATGTATATCCTCAGAAAACAGGAGCCTAAAAGGTATTAGTATCCTATCATTCAGTCAGACTCGTATAGTTGGTTGTGGTTTGGGATGCATCAGTCAGCCCTGCTCTTGCATGAGTGAAGCCTTTCTGTGTGAAGGTTTGTGGTAATTGCCCCTGCCCAATTCTAAAAGAAGGGATAGCCACTGTTGCTTGGGCCAGAAGGGCATCACCACTAGGGGCTGTGGGGAATTCTCCTCAGTCTTTACAAGGACCCCGCGTACCATAGGTTCATAGATGTATAGCAAGGTAATGGCCACTGTTGCCGTGCAAGCCAAATGGGTCTCTCAAATGTTATTTATATACGGGGAGTGATTGAATATCTGTCTCTGTCCTTCGGAGATATAGATGCCAGCCCATGGTTGAACTTCTGATTAGCCATGCATTGGTTCAAGTGCCACTTAAATGGGGATAGGGAGCATGTTCCAGAGAATGGTACTTCTCTGTTAAACATATCTGCCTTTCCAATGTGTCCTACTTATCAGTGGAAAGGGTGAAAAAGCATAGAGAAACATTCCTGTCCAAAGGGGAAAAAAAAGGCATTTGGCTTGCAAGCCTTCTTGCATGGAGTCACAAAACAGAATTTTTCCAGTTAATTGCTTAGAGGAGTCAAAAGGTCTACCTGAAGAATTTCCCACAGATGGAGCTAATCTTGGGACAACCACTGATCTGTTTTCCATTCATTTAAGGTCTGCATTTGTTCTGCTAGCTTGTCTACCACACAATCTCCTCTGAGACAATGCAGGATGTCTCTTAGAGTAAGACTGCACTGTAAAGCTATATCCCAAGCTAACTTTGCTGGTCTACAAATGGACTAACATCAGATCACCCCCTTATTTATGTAACCCACCAATGTGGTATTATCAGTAACTAACTGAACAGTGCCTGGGGGCAACAAAGGAATCAGAATTGAGAACATTTACAAGAGATAGCATCTCTTTTATCCTTTTTCCTGTCTTTCCTGTGCCAGACACCAGGTACTTTAACTTCCCTAGGCACTGCTCTACAAACGAGGTCTGAGGTGTCTGCTGTGACTGACTGCTGTGAAGCACATGGAGAAATTTGGGTGACCTGAACTCAGGGATATGTGATGTCTCCACCAAGTGATTTCTCTTTTCACAAATCCCAGAAAAGGAGTTTGAAAAGACTATGCATGCTGATGCTGGGACCCAGCAGTCTTCAGATAACATTCTATCGTTATCATGTCAAGTTTTGCAAGAAGTATTATGAGAGTTATGGATGCCATGAGCACCAGAATCTGGGGTATGCCCAAAGTCTGATTGCAAAATACATGGAATAGATATAAATATAGATTTGTGTTGTCCTTCAGAAGAAAACCCCTTTGAACAGAAGGGGTCATACAGGCAGCCCAGAAATGCAGTCCTGTGTGATGGACCAAAAAAATAATAATTTTGAATGTTCTCTACAGGGTCTCAGCCTGCCTAGGATGTCTTGAACCAAATAAGAGATTCATGACATTTTAAATAAGACTTGGTAAAGTGAAGCAAGTCATCTACATTTGGAATAATGTTGATACCCTACAGTCTGTACAACTCTATGACAGGAGATATACATTTTGTGAACATTGTTGAAGCAATGCATAACCCCAAGGTTAAAGCAGAGACATAATAATGTGAACCAGATGCACAGCTGTTGTCTGCCACTTAGGGTTCCCATGCATATGCATAGCACTTCCTTCTTCATGTTCTGTTGCTGATCAGTCGATTTTAGTTACACTGCGGAGCCATAATGTCTGCATAATGAATTCATCTCCTCGGCATGATACCCGTTAGCTCAGCTTGCCACTTCCGGTACTGAAAGCCAGAGTCATCGTTATTCACCAGACTTCACAAGTCGTGTACTTGTACATGCTAACATACATGAAAGGTGTCTTAGCCGCATAACTGATTTGTCTTTAACTTTAGAGAAACTCTTACAATCTTTGTCTTTATGCAGTGTGGCTGCCATGGGCTGTTTGTCCATTTGCTGGCTTGCCTGTACTTTGATGTTACAGCTCCGCTGTTTCCAACCGAGACTTAGCCCTTTGCAACCCTTCCTTTTGATGCAGTCTTAGCCCATCCCTGGGGTACATATGAGTTGATGCTTGCATATAATATTAATAAGTGTTGCCATCACATTTCCTTTGTTGTTGCTCCTATGCTCAATGGCCTTAGCATTACATACCTAGATAAAATGTGTTTGTGTGTGTATACACAGATGTATGCATTGAGTATGGGTATGGGTGGATGGGTGTGTGTGTGTGTGTATGTGTGTGTGTGTGTGTGTGTGTGTGTGTGTGTGTGTGTGTGTGTGTGTGTGTGTGTGTGTGTGTGTGTGTGTGCTTTGGGCAGTGTAAAACTGAACAATGTAGCTGAGTTGCACTGGCAACAACCCTGTTTAGGGATGACATGATGTCAGTGCAGTGGGCTTGCTGCAAAAACTGTTAGATGGCCCGAAATTACATCAACTGCAGACTGGGTGCCCCACAGCTGTTGCAGCACTGTTTTGTGGAGAGATGGGCATTGTCACATGGTTCACTGGTACATTTCGCGTTTATGTCTTTGTTTAGCATGGGTTGTGTCAGACAATGATGTTGCATGGCATGGATAATACCAACCCTCTTAAAGGTGCCCAGAGCTGACATCACCAGATTATGTTTAATCAATGTCTTGTGAAGAGATGGGCACAGCAGTATGGTTCACCAGTACTTAAGTTTAGCATGGGTGGTGTGAAACAGAGTGATACAACATGGCAAGGCTGAGTAGAACCCTTGGAGTCAGTGCATTCTGCTTGCACCAGCTAATACTGTAAGGTAGTTTGCCAGGCTTCATTTTCAGAGAATCATAGAGGATGTAAAAATGGCATTTTGAAATCATCTTTGAAAATGGAATTTTGGTCCCAGTGCTGGAAAGTGTATCAAAAATGTAATGAGAGGGTTCAGTTGACAGACAGGGAAGCTCTTTGACTTTCACCCTGTCCACATTTTCCAAAGCTATTTTTACTCCTTTGTCTAATTGCATTCAGAAAAAAAGTGAACTAGCCATCTCAGCAACATGCCAGTAAGCAGACATTAAAAAACAATGGTGGTTTTGTTTTAGGCAGGAACTCATGAGCCCCTCATGAACGAAGGACAGGCTATGACTTTAGAATGAGTATGTAAAGGGCATTCTGCCACTTCCCTCCCTGTCACTCTCTTACACTTACTTAGTGAGTTTGTCCATTTCTGTCTGTTTGGCAAAAGTTTGTTTCACACAAATTGGTTCTGATACTGAGACAGTGTGAAGAGATCAGTCTTGTAGAGGACACTATTCCACATGCAGAGACCTAACACCGGACCTCCCACCTGTCCTGTACATAGGCTTCATTGGGAGGGGGTTAAATGAATAGTTCATATCACCCAGTGGGGAATAAGCTTTAATTCCATGTTTCTTAAGACAAAAGAGACAAACTTCCCGGAGATGAGTTTTGGACATTTAGTCCTGAACCACTTGACCCAGTCCAAGAGCCTGTCATAACACAGTCTCTTACCCCGTTCATCCCCATTTGGTTTGCCGAGTATGGTTCACATTATACGAAAACAGCTACTGATAGTTTGGTGGTACAAAAGGGTCCTGATCTCAGCTGAGATATTTATTAATTCCATTAAGTTGAAGTGCAACCTGTCATTATCTAACAAGATGTTAGCGCTCGTGTCCATGTGGAAAAACATGGCTGTTATATAGGACAGTGGAAGAGAGACTGTTTTGTAAACCAAGCATGATTCGACTATTAATGTGTATCTTTAGTGTAAAAACTGGTTTCCCCCCAGGGTTAGTTCTCATGCCTCATCTGATGCTATTGCTTGGATTCCTGTGAATATGCTCAGCTGTTGTGCAACAGAGTTTTCATGAATATGCATAACACTTGCTTCATCTTTTGTGGCTGAATAGTCAGTTGTATGTAGACTGAGGAGTCGTGATGCCTGCATAGTGACTTTATCTCCTCAGCATGATACCTGTTAGCTCAGCTTGCTCTTTATTCTTATGAGAGTTATAGTCTTTGTTATTCATTTGGCTTCAGACGTTAGCCACTTTTAGATGCTAAGACACAGGAAAGGTGTCTTATCTGCATAAATTATCTGCCTTTAACGTTCGAGAATGCGGTATGATGTTGCGTCTTTATGCAGTGTACTAGGCTAATGGCCCTGGAGCCTTTACAAGCCTAGCCCATAGGATTATCCTGGCATCGTGCCACCCGACCTTGGTTTCCAGTGCCTCTGTAGAGTAGAGCCACTGGAGTGATCCCTGGGGTGAATTTTCTATTTCCCATCAACTCATCAAGATTTCTGTTGAAGAGGGCTTGTGAGGTGCTCTGCTTGACATGTATAGGAAGTCTATTCCATAGCATGGGCAGTCTCTGGGTTATGAACCTGTACCTCCAGCATGTCCTGTTGATTGTGGTAATGAGGTTGAGGTCTCTGGAGCATGTGGTGCAGAGGGATTGGGATTTCTTTAGATGTAGCATTTCTAACAGAGCTGGGTCAGACATGGCCTTGTAAGTCAAGCAGAGATCACCTCTTAGTAGACGATATGAGACAGACAATAGCTGGAGTTTTCTGAGTCTGTCCATGTAGGACATGTGCTTAAGGCCTAGGATCCTCTTTGTGAGGTACTTTTGTGGTCTCTCCAGCTGTTGTAGGTGTTTAGTGAAGTACATGCCAAATGGGGCATTGTACTCGATGATTTGCCTAATGAAGGAAGAGTAGAGGGGGACCATGATCTCTTTCTTCTTGGATGCAAAATCCTTAGTAATGACATGTGCCACATAGAAGGACTTTCTGCTCACAGTGGAAATGTGGTGGTCAAAAGAGAGGCTGCTGTCAACCTGTGTTCCCAGATCTCTTATAATGCCTTCTGTGTTCAGTGGACTACCATCAATGTGGTAATTCATGGAAATAACTGGGTTTTTCCCACAGGAGATGGTGACACATTTTCTGGCATCGAGCTTAAGGCCATGGTTCTGACACCAGTCATTGGTTTCAGTGAGGCCTTTCTGTAGGATGTCAACATCACTTGGGGGGGTTAATAATATCTCCCTACTTGCAATCGTTGGGAACTTTGTCAGCCAGAGTCCCTTCATGTTGGCGTGGACTTCAGAGAATTAGAAATCAAACAGGAGAGGACCCAGGACTGAACCCAGTGGGACTTCACTCATGACTGGTCGGCAATCTGACTTGGAGTCAGCTACTTTCACATTGTGGGTTCTGTGAGCCAGTTTGCAACCCACCTAGTGATATACGGGTTGATGCCTAGCTAGTGAGTTTTTCTATGATTCCCGAGTGGGGAATGGTATCAAAGGCCTTGACCAGATCAAGGTAGGCTGTATAAACCACCTTGCCATCATCCACAGCTCTGGTGACTGACTCAAAGAAGTCAACCAGGTTGAGGAGGCATGATCTACCCTTCACAAAACCAAACTGTGTGGGATCCAGAGTTTGGAGATTCTCTATATCCTTATTTATTAGGTCCATGATGATGTGTTCCATAGCTTTGCATATTAGACTCGTCAGGCTAATGGGACGATAATTCCCAGAGTCTGTAATCGCTCCTCCTTCATGGAGAGGGATGACTGTAGCAGTGGGCATTCAGTAGGGACAAAGCTTGAGGTGAGGCTGTGATTGAATACGGCACAAAGGTGAGGTGCCAGTTCATTCTGTAGTTCATATAGAACTCAGCCAGGGACATTGTCAGGTCCCACAGAAGCTGTATTCTTGGCCTTGGACAGTGCTGTTTTAACCTGTGCACACATCGGTATTACTATACTGGGTGCCTGGCAATCTACTGGTATTGTGATTGGTCCTTGGGGGGAGGGGTAAAGTTGGCACTGAATCTGTCGACCAGTATATTGGCAATATCTGTTGGCTCGGTATAGGAGGTACTATTGTGCAGTAGCTCAGAGCAAATCTGGGTATTGCCGTGGAGATTCTTATATATAAATATAGATCTAGAGATACCGATGTGTGTGTGTATATGTTTATCAGTGACCCGCTTGATAACGGTCATGCACTGTGACAGGAGATTAATGCCTCTGTACCGCTCTCAGTTGTGCATGTCCCAGTTGTTGTATGGCAGCACAAGTATGCTTATTCTCCATTCATCTGGGATACACCTTTCCCTCCATACTTTTATGAGGACCCTCAGAAGTTATTTCTACCCTGCTTTACCCAATGTCTTTATCATATCTGCTATGACCTCATCTGAACCTGCTGCTTTCCACAACTTCATTTCCATTCTGGTCTTCTTACTTCTATGGTGGGCTGCTATTTGTCTCTCAGTCTAGGCTATTTCTGGGGCAGTACAGAGTCTCTGGAGTTAACTTCTTTCAGTAACTGGCAGAAATACACTTTCCATCTGATTTTGATGTCCTGTGGACTATTGAGCTGGTTGATGCTGCCTTCATTTTATAAATGGTGCCTGGCTGCCTTTATCATTCGGTATGTGTCTTGGCCTTGCAACCTGATGCAGATTCTTTGAGCCACTAATGAAGTCCCTTTCCAGAAGCTGTTACAGTGCCTCTAATGCCCTTTTCTTCGTTATTGCAACTCCTTCTTAGCTGATTTGATAGGCAAGCAGTAATCCTTCCTAGTCTGGTGGTTTGTATCTCCCTCTTTTTCCTTCTTTCTTTGGTAGACTTCCTGGACTGATGCATTCCACAGCCCAAACTCGGCCACATCAGTGCATGACTCCTCACACATGCGGTTTTGAAGTGCTATGATTCTTTCTTAAATACACCTATTCCCTCCTCAACTTGGTGTGCTGGAGCCCCGAGTATGTCCTTGAAGCGTTGTAGCTTCACCACAGTCAACTTCCAGGTCTACAGCCTGGTCTGTAACCTTAGAGCCATCTCTCAACACTGCTTGCACCTGAGCATGGCAACGGGTGGTTTACGTTTTGGGCGGACTGTTTCACTGAGGATGGGCTGGAAATCATTGACTATACCCGCTTACCCTTTCCTTATTAGGGGAAGTCTACATGAGTTGCATATTGCCCACTCTTGGATGTAAACTTGTCATGGTCTCTTTCTGAAAGATGTGTTGGCTACTATCAAGACATGACATTTACCAGACAGAGTTGTCAAGTGGCCTCTCCCTTATTCCTGTCGGCCCACCCATGTGGACCCAGGCAGTCCTCTTCTCCTTTTATGTCTGTCCCAACATGTGCATTGAAGTCACCCCTTATCAGCATCACTGCATGTTGTCATGCTTTGTAAAGCAGGTCCTGCAGCTGCTGTCTGAATGAACTGCTTGGATCAGTATCACAACGCTGCTGTGGGTCACAGGCTGAGGTAAAGAGTACTGCCCTGTCGTTACACTGGAGTTGGATTGTCATGAGTCTGTCACCCACTGCCTTCAGATTAATTTTTCTCTCACCAACATCACAACACCATTTCAGGCCTGACCTCCTCCTGAGTATTAGACTCTGTATCACAAGAAAAGCAGCTTGGCTGCACTGCCCTTCCATCTTGTCTTCTGACTAGATCGGATGACTAGCCTCCACCCTACCATCATTTCATCCACTTCCAAGCTGCATCCTGCAAGTGAATCGACATTGTGTAGCAATAATTCTCAGTTCATGTTTAGCAGGTTCATTGGTTTTTGTTCAGCTTTCAGTGGACAGAGCTATCTAAGGTAACAGACGCTGGACAACTAGAGGATGGCTGGCCAGTAGCTATTTGAACCCATGGTTGCTGACCTTCATGCCAGGCACACAATCAGTAAGGGTCACATATACACATTTCACGGCATGGACTCAAAGCTTAACATAATCTATACTTTTGCTAGTGGATGAAACGTAAATGGAGTAAGCAGTACAATTCGTATTGAACCCGTTCTTATCTTTGTTCCCATACAAACACATAGGAAGCTTGGTATTGTCTAAAAGGAGGCAATTTCCTGAAAATTTATGTTGAGCAGAGAACAACTAGAAAATGAGAGGTGAATAGTAGACACATGAGATAGTTACTTCACTTGGCTCCAATAGTACTCACCCGATTGTCAGTAGAAACTAGAGAATCTGCTGCAAGGTTGTTACACAGGAATTAATGGGCCTACAGTGGTATTGTAGAAGAAATGGGTTCACGGTGGTGCTTCATATATTGTCAGATATGCATTAGAGTTGATCAGAATGCCTGAACACACAGCAGTGGCATCACTTTATCAAACGTGTTATGATAGGTCAGTCATGTCTCTGTATTCATTTTCTGGGAGATAGTTTCTCAGTAAGTTTGCATACCAGTAGAATTACACAGTGTTTTAAACTGTACGAGTAAGCCAGAATGACACTGCAGTGAGATATGCTGCAGGGAGTGGAGTATTCCATTTACTGTACCATAGTTTTCTTATGACAAGATCTCCTACTTGGATGTGGAATTATTTAAGGAGTTAAATGTGTTGAAAACTTGTGTACATAGAAAGAATGTTCATGTAAACAAGTATACGCATGCAAAAAGTATGCATGGCAAACATGTATTTACTGGTATCATTAAAAGCCAGTTTCTAAGGGTCAGCTTCTGGTGATTTCTCCTGTCCACCTGGTGAATCTGGGCATACTGGGGCAGTGCGGCAACTGCCTCATGTACACAGACAATTCTCTCCTCCTACCACCCAACACTACAACCTGCGAGAGATGCACTTACATAGCCAAACTGGAAGCAAAGCTCTCTCCGGCCAAGATTGTGCAAGACAGTCAAGAGGAGAAGGTTAACACCTGCATTACACCTCAAGCAACTCATAGCCCTTCAAAACCCACACCATTGACACGCACACATAGCAACACTAAACCCACAAATGCGGCGGCCCTTAACATTAACCTGCCCAAGCAACAAGGACCTCTGAAGTCGAAAAGCAAACCGACACCAGTCACAACCAAAGTGACACATAGCTCACAACACCAGTGTGCCACCCAACAACAGCCCCTAAGGCAAGACAATGTACCCAACACTTTAGTCATAGGTGACTCTATAGTCAGGCACACTGATGTCCCACTCACCAGGCTGAACAAGGAGAAAATTACAGTCAGCTGCCTGTCGGGTGCCAAGATCCGCCACATAACACATGCACTCAAGTCACTCCACAACAAGTACAAATACGACTCTGTCATTGTCCATGCTGGAGTGAATGACTTGAGACGTACCTCCCTGGACTACATGAAAAGAGACATGGAAGAGCTCTTGGATCATATGACCCAGGCAGGTATGACTCTAGCCCTGAGTAGCATCCTGCCTTCACCCAGAATGATACCACAGTATAAGAACAAAATGATTGACTTCAACAATTGGCTAAGCTTCTGGTGTCATTCAAAGGGGATCCAGTATTTGCCTGCCTGGGAAAACATGATCAACAAACCACGATGCTTTGCCAGAGATGGTCTGCACCTGTCACCCCTGGGATTCAGGTTACTGGCTAAAGCTCTTGCCACCCCTATAGTGCCTTTTTTAGGCAAAGTTCAAAGGATAAAACCACCACCGTAACAGATACAAGCATGCAAAATCTGAAGGTAATGCTACTCAATGCTAGAAGTCTAAACCTCAAAATGCACTCTCTCGAGGCACTCCTAAAAATGGAGAACATTGATATCTGTGCAGTAACTGAGACCTGGTTCAAGACTCCAGAGAGCACACCTGCAATACCAGGCTACAATTCTTACCCCACTTTTCGCCACAAAACCAAGACCGAAACACTAAAGGTGGAAGAGTGTCCATATTTATCAAGGATATTCACACCACCAGGTTAGTTGCCCAACACAATGAATCTGAAATTCTCCAGGTGCAACTAACACTAGGTAAGACTGCAATCCAAATTGCAGCTTGCTACAGATCCCCCACCATGCCCCAAGATTCTCACTACACCTTTCTAAACATACTGGAAAATATTAAGATACAACCAAACACCCTAATACTGGGTGATTTCAACTACCCTGCCATTAATTGGGAAAACTACTCGGTTACCAACTCCTTTTCCCAACGGTTCTTGGAATTCATAAATTCCAATGCCCTGGATCAACTAATCCATTGTCCCACCAGGGGCTCCAATATCCTAGACCTGGTCATTACCAACATGGGAGATAGATGCTCCACACCAGTGGTCACCCCCTCATTGGTCAGATCTGACCATAAGTAAATCACCTTTGACATCCACATCCCAACCCCCCCCTACCCCAGTAAGGAAACCTCCATAAAAAAATTCTCCAAAGCCAACTTCATGCTATTGAAGTCAGAAGTGACAAACTTCACAACCCTCACGCAGACGGGACCTGGAAGTTCGACTGTAGAATCCTACACTAAGGCACTGTACGAGGACATCCACTCATGCATGAATCGTTCCATCCCAAATAGAACCAAGATGCTCTTCTCCAAAAAAAGGAAGCCAATCTGGTGGTCCCCTGCTATAAACAAACTATACAACAGAAGGAAGAAACTGTTGCAGAAAAGAGGAAAATCCCAGGATGCAAAAAACTCCCTCACCAGCCTCAGAAAGAAGCTGAGATCCCTCATAAAATCCTCAAAAGTTAGTTACGAAAATAAAATTGCCAAAGATTCCAAAGACAACCGCAAAGCAGTCTGTAGTTATGTCAAGAATCTAAATGGCAATGCTCAGATCTGTTCCGAGTTACAACAGAATGGCATTAGATATACTGATCCCAAGGATATTGCCAATATACTGGCAGATCGATTTAGTGCCAACTTCACCCCTCTCACCTCCTAAAGGGCCCATCTCAATACCAAAATATTGCCAAATTCCAATAACCACAGCCACACAGGTAGAAACTGCACTCTCCAAAACTAAGAATACAGCATCCATGGGACCAGATGACATCCAAGGCTGTGTACTACATGAACTACAAAATGAACTGGCACCTCACCTATGTGTCATGTTTAATCATAGCCTCACCTCAGGCTTTGTGCCCACTGAGTGGCACACAGCTACAGTTATCCCACTCCACAAGGGAGGATCCACCTTGGATCCCGGGAACTACCATCCCATCAGTCTGACAAGCCTGATCTGCAAGGGCATGGAACGCATTATCATGGAACTTATAAACAAAGACATTGGCAACCTTCAAACACTGGACCCCCAACCAGTTTGGGTTTGTGAAGGGCCGATCTTGTCTCCTGAATCTGACTGACTTCTTCAAATCAGTCTCCAGAGCTGTGGATGAGGGTAAGGTGGTCCACACAGCCTATCTGTACCTCGCCAAGGCCTTCGACACCATCCCCCACTCTGGAATCATAGATAAACTTATTAAGCTGGGCATAAATCCCTACGTCACTCGATGGGTTGCCAACTGGCTTACTGACAGAACCCAGACTGTAAAAGTAGCCGACTCCAAATCCAGCTCCAGACAAGTGACAAGTGGAGTACCTAAGGGTTCAGTCCTGTGACCACTCTTGTATGGCATCTACTTCTCTGACGTACAGGCCAACACTAAGGGACTCTGGCTAACAAAGTTTGCAGATGACTGCAAACTGGGAGCCATTATTGAATCCCCAAATGATGTGGATATTCTACAAAAGGGCCTTACAGAAACAGATACCTGGTGCCAGAGCCATGGGCTCAAGCTTATTGCCAAGAAATGTATAGTTATCCCCTTGAAAAAAAATGTACCCATGAATTACCACATAGGTGACAGGACACTAAACATCGAAAGTGTGATGAGAGACTTAGGGGCACAGGTGGACAGTGGTCTCACTTTCGATAACCACATAGCCACAACAGTCCACAACAGTCAGGAAATCCTTCTATGTGGCACACCTCATCACTAAGGGCTTTTTATCCAGAAAAAAGGAGGTCATTGTCCCACTGTACTCATCCCTCATTAGACCCATTATAGAATATAATGCCCAGTTTGGTATGTACCTCACAAGAAATCTGCAACAGCTGGAAAGGCCACAGAAATACCTCACTAAAAGAATCACAGGCCTAAAGCAGATTTCATATGCTGACCCTCTAAAAAAACACCAGCTATACTCTGTGGCATATCGTCTACTCAGAGACAATCTCTGCTTAACATACAAGGCCATGTCAAACCCTGAGCTGTTGGACATGCTCCACTTAAAGAAATCCCAATCCTTCAGAGCCACACACTCCAGGGATCTAAACCTTGTCATCACAATGAACAAAACATGCTGGAGGGATAGGTTCCTGACCCAGAGACTCCCCATACTCTGGAACAGACTGCCCATACATGTCAAGCAGAGCACCTCATTGGCCCTCTTCAAAAGGAACCTTGATGATTGGATGGGAGATAGGAAATTCACCCGTCATGTCAGTCGCCCTGCTAGACAAGGGTCCAGAGAAGTAAATATTGTGAGAAGAAATATCCAGGGAATTGTTATGGCTAGGCCTGCATAGGCCCTAGGGCCGATAGACTAGTACCAGCCTATGAACTGTAAACACCTCCAGTATATTAAGATATGTTACAACTTATAATAACATTACCAGGCAAGTGAAAACTATAATTTGAAGGAATTGGTGAATGTTGATGTCCTTGGCTGAATTATCTGTTTTATTGGGTGGTATACCAAGATTTGCATATAGACATAGTAATAACCTTAAAAAGCAGTTATGTTATAAAGATTTTGACGTTAACTTAATAGTTCCAGCAATGTACAAATTTGTTACAGCTCCCTATTACAATTGTAGTTGCTGTCTGAACATCTGTAGTAACTTGCAATTTCAACATCCAATAACTTAAGAAGTTTATGAAATGATGCATCAAGCAACATGTAATACAACTGCAATAGTCTATATAGCGACATGTGTAGAATGTGAAGGATTTTATGTGGCTAAATGTTCAAGGCGGCTAAGAGACAGCATTATTGAACATAAACTAGAGACTAGGAGAGGGGTAGCAACAAATGTCTTAGTAAAGTGTATGAATGAAAAGGGCTCATCTCACTGTTTTAAGTTTAAGGTGTTACGAGGCAATATATAAAAGTTTGAGAGAAGGAGATATTAATAATAAATTCGAAATGGCAGAATATAGATGGATCACTAGGTTGGAAGTTGACAGATCTTCTGGCCTTAATATGGTAACTATCAAAAGAATTTTGTTTGCCAAAGAGAAACAATACAAATGGGAAAATTTCTTTGGAAGTTTTCATTTAAGTTATAATTTTTTATTTTTTATTTCTTGTATGATAAAAGTTTTTAAAGAACACTAATTTCTCTTGGAGATGTATTTATGGTGATGTAATTAATTTGTTAATTAGTTAATATTATTGGTTGGCTGTGTCATGTACTGTTTTATTCAATATAAAAAGACAGTGTTTCAAATCTGTTTTGAATATTGAAGGATTATCCCGAAAGCTTTATCTCTGATAAATAAATTAAGCATTTCTACTTGGTCATTTTTTTGTTTTATCTTGAGTTATACATCTTGGTGGATGGAATAAGCTGTGGTTGATTCGTGTGTAGGCTTGCCACCCCTCCGTTTTTTTTTCCGGACTATCAGAAAATCAAACTGATTCTCCGGTAGTCTGGAAAACACTGTACAAACTCCGGCATTCTGTTTCAAAAAGGAAACAGACTATTGGAGTTTGTAAATCGGCTGATTTACTATGCTTTTTTTACAGAAAGGCATAGTAAATCAATAAATGGCGGAGCGAAAAAGAGGGCGTTCCCGTTGAGTGATGCTGTCGTGACATCACAAAACAGGAGGTAGGTTGGCGGGAGAGAGGGTTGGGGTGGGCGGGGTTACTGGTGACGCGAGGGGCGTGGCTTTGCTCCGGTTTTAGCCGTGAAGGAAGGTGGCAACCCTATTTGTGTGTTGAGTGAGAAAGTTTTGACCAGTTGCACTTGTTGTTGACAGAGTTTATTGATGATGCCAGAGTGCAGACTGGTGTTGAAAGCTTTGCAAGGTCTAGATAAGTAATGTGCACTGATCTGCCCTCATCCACTGCTTCAGTAACCTTCTTGAAGAAGTTAAGCAAGTAAGACCTACCCTTAAAAATCTGAATTGGCTGGGATCGAGTGTTTGCAGGTTATCCATGTCTTTATTAATTCCATAATGATCCTTTCCATAGCCTTGCAAATGAAGCTGGTCAGACTTACGAGTGTATAATTACCTGGTACATCTGATGTTTCACCTTCACACAAGAGAATTACTGTTGCTATCTTCCATTTACCCAGCACAAAGCCTGTTTAGAGGCTGATGTTGAACAGTGTGTAGTGGGTTTGACAGGCCATATTGCAGGCTGCTCATTAGACAACCCAGCATGTTATCCAGTCTCACAGACGCAGTGCTCCTGGCCTTGAACATTCCTTGAGCACTTGATCTTGAAAGATTTGAAGGGGTGCAGATGTGGGAATGTCATGTGGGGGTAATATGAGGGAGAAGGGGTGAAATTAGATCTAAATTTAACAGCTACTAGGTTTACTACATCCTCTGGGTCTGAGTATGTGATCTCATTTACTAGCAGCTCTGCACAATGATGAGCTTTGCCTCTGAAGTTTCTAACAGAGTTAAAAAAGGCTTTGTGGTTGTCCTTTGACTGTGTGGCCATTTTTACCTCATACCTCACTGGTTGATTTAATCAGAGTCTGAACCTACTTTTTCAGATTAGCAACACTTTGGTATCACGGGAGTTGCATTTATTTTTACAGATGATGATGATGATGATGATGATGATGACGATATTATTATTATATAACGTGTTTATAACTGGGTTCCACTATAGTGGTTGTTTTTAAATTTGGCTTTGTATTTACTTTGGAGTGGACAGATGTATCAATGCAGTTGTTTATAGAATTTAGCTGTAAAGTATTCTATGTAATCAGTAGGGTCATTAAATAAGAAGGGAGTTTTGACTTTAGCCAAGTCATCACTCAGTTCTAATTGATTTGCCTTATTTTGAGGATGCTTCTGGCTTTAGTTTTACGATGAATGTGACAGATATGTGGACCGATTTGACTAGTAAGGAAGCTGCAACTGATAAGGAGCAGAGTGCTGTCTCATACTGGTGAACTTTCAAGAATTTTTTTTGCCCCTCATTGGGGTGCTGACCAGTTGGTCCAGGAAGTCTGTATTGATGAAATCCAGAAATCTCTGGGTATACAAGTTTTAGGATGTATAAGTCTCCCAGTTTCAGGAAGGATAGTCGAAGCCGCATAGGAAATGCACAGAGCCTCCATACACATTAAGTAGGAGGTGTGGATCACTACAGACACAGAGGGGGGTTGTATAATTTGATATGATATGCTAAGGGGTTTTGTTAATGGCAACTTGGACATGCAGGAGTTCCAGGTTGTTTTTGTGTCTAATGAGTCTGGAGGTGAACTGGTTTCTTATGAATATGGAGACATCACCATCTGTTCTGTCTTCAAGTAATGCAGGGGATCTTTATGTATGGAATTAGTTGAAACCCTGAATTCCTAACGTGCTCTCACTGACCTTAAGTCAGGTCTCAGTGATGGTGCATATATCTATGATTACCAAGGTGAGAAGTGCTTGTAGGAAGTGAAGTTTTTCATCATGACACCTGGCACCAAGCGCAGCAACACCTTTAAGTTTTACTGATTCCATTTTATTATGTTAGAAGGTTTAAAAGACTCATATAGCCTACAAAACGCACTACAAGGGTGGGTAAGGATTTGGCCAATATACAAAAGCCTTGTGGGCAAGTGCAGACCATCCTTGGCAAAGCAGTTTGGCCCATTTACCATATTCTCCCAGGAAGATACACATTGTACCCATTTGAATGACACCAGAAGTTAAGCAAGTTACTGAAGTCAGTAATTTTTCTTCATACTTGTAGATCAGAGTGCATGTGCTGTGTACTGTACCTTTAAGAATCATCACAAAGATGCAACGTGCATATATAAAAGTCAAGCACGTGTCATTACTAGTGCCATTTTTAGAGTGCAGCCAGAAAGTATGCATGTATGATTCCAGCAATTAGTCTGTATATATAAGTTAAAGTCAGATAACTTCTATCGTGACGTGTTTGTGTAAAATACAGCTGCTTGAACAGAACCCACAAAGACTTTTCTATTGTGTCCAGAACAGGAGAGAGACACGTTGTCAGAACCGGGATCGCAGAGACGGATATTCAGAGCCATGAGGTGCAGACAGGACAGTGAAGGTACACTAAAAGAAACAAGCATGAAAAAGAGCCAGAAAAGAATCAAAGTAATGAGAATTTGTACAAACTATTTATTCTATAAAAAGGATAAAACAGAGCATTACAAGGGTACAAACCGCATTATTAAGCAAGCGGGAGGCACAAAAGATTTATTAACTAAGAAATGTTTAAAATAAAATGTTTGACAAAAACGAACATGTTTAAAGCAAAAGCAAATGTATTTAAAGCAGAAACAGGCATGTTTAAGACAAAACGGGCATGTTTAGAGTAAAATGATCACAAGAAAAGTACAACGGGCATGAAAAGAGATTAAACAGGCAAAGTGAATATAATAAGGGCAAGAAAGGGCACACCAAGCATAAATAAAGCAAGGCGAATGCATGTGTTTTGGCAAAGTGCTGTGTTTTGGCATAACTATGACTTTCTATTGCATCAAGGGCTTAACTAAATTATTTAAAGTATCTCAAATTGTGTAAAAGTGCTTAGAGTATGTGCTTATTACTGTGCATGTATTCTGAAGGGTTTGTGTGCAAAGTGCAACTATTTTGTGAAGTACAGTCAAAGTACAGCCATTTTGAAAAGTTTCTTGTGCTGGGTATGTCTCTTCACAAAGTGCCACCATTGCAGAGTGTTTCTTGCACTGTAAAGTGTTGCCTAGCAAGGTACCACCATTTTGTGGAAATGTCAGTGTGCTGTGTACAGTTTACTCACAAAGTGCAATTACTTCGAAATATTATTGACTCTGAGCTTCTCTTGCCCAGTTCATTTGCATTGTGAAGTCATTTGGCATGTTCCTTACACTGATAAGAGGTGATTTTTGGCAATATAACAAATTCAAAAAGTGTTACAGCGCCCAAGAGAGTTAGCTCACACAGTATGCCCAACAGCATAGCTCTGAAAAGCCCATGAGCATAATTTCAGAAGCAGAAAGTATAAGTGTTGGCATACATTTCTGCATGTGTATGTGTTCATGCTTATCTGCAAAACTCTTTTACTGGTATGTGTTAATATGGCAGATGGACTTCGAAACCCCTTACTACTTGTATTTAATCAGAATATTGCAGAGAATTGGAGAATATCTGAGCAAGAGTACGTTATTTTTATACAAGCAGTTTATTCAGATAAAGATGCATGCACCAAGGCATTCATTTTGTTAAACCTAGTTGGGTCTGAGGACATAGAAAGAGAGCATTCATTTGTGTATGCACCAGCAGTATATGAGGGAGAAGATGAAACTCATCATATTGTTGTACAGGCTGAATCACAGGAACACCCTGAGTGCTTGAAGAACACGTTCAGCATTTGTTTTACATAAGAGATCTGAAACCAGAGGAAACTTCTGCAGCTTATATAACTGAACTGAGAAATAGAGCTAAAATGTGTTGGGTTGGTGACTTAAAAGATAAATTAATAAAGGACAGGCTTATAAGTGGTATTAAAAGTGCTGCTGTGAGAAAGATCTTGCTTCGTGGTAGTGACTTAACATGGAGTAAAGCCACAGAGATTTGTCAAATCCACGAGATGACAGAAAAACACGTAAGTATGTTTGCAAGTAACAAGGGCAAGATTTCAGCAGGTTACAGAGCAAGTGTAGATAGTATGCAACACGTGGCAAACAGAAACAGGCCTACTAAGTACATGGAAGCCACAGCCCTGCTGGCTTACCAGGGAAACCACATAGCTTTCCAACAAGTTCTAAGACCAGTTCCTCAGTGCAATACAAGCGTGAATCAGCAAAACTCAAGTCCAGCTTTATTGTTAACTCTCACAATTGTGGTGAAAATCGTGAGTCTAAAAGTGAGAAATGTTTAGTTTTCAGTCAGCAATGTCAAAGTGTAAAAATGGAATTATTTTCAAAGGTTTTGCAAATCAAATAAACCTCACACAGTTGCAAAGAAGAGTCACTCAAAAAGCAAGTTGATCAAGTAGAAACGCAACAGTCAGCTTTCTATGCAGATGGTGTATCAGTAGTTGGTGAAAGAGTTGACGCAGTGAATTTATTGGTAAAGAACAAAGTGTTTTGTACTGTCTGGATCAATGGTAAATCCACAGAGCTTAAAGTAGACATTGGTTCAAAGTGTAATGTTATATCAGAGGACACATTTGCTAAAGTGAGAGCTAATGAACAACTCAATGCGACCAGTAGTGCGAAAAGTACAGTTTTGTACCTACCATAAATGTAGATGTTCGAAGATCTACATTGCTGCAGTCCTTACATATGGGTAGTCCGCTGTCCTCGGTCGGCCCGAATACCAAAGTATAAGGCTGACGTCGGTCAAGGCGCTTAGAACTGACATCAGAACGTCAGGGTACAAAAGCGCATGACCGGCGTCATATCCTCAGTCTTTTCTTGCCCCAGATGTCAGAAGGCCCTAAAAAGAAAGGCCCAAACCAAAAGACAGCAAAAAACCAACCAACCACCCCTGCACTACTCCTATTTACAATATTTACAATATTTACAGTATTCACAACCCAAACCACACAACCGCCTCTAACTACAGAGGGGAAGGAGGGAGGGTAAATTGGACTGCAGCAATGTAGATCTTCGAACATCTACATTTATAGTAGGTACAAAACTGTACTATGTTCTTCATCTCACATTGCTGCAGTCCTTACATATGGGTAGAATCCCAAAGCAGAGGTAAGGGAGGATGGTAAAACTATAAAGCATTAGGAGCTGCCAAAATGCCCTGTAAAATTGCAGTGGCAAAACCAGCCCTAGATTTAGAGTAAAGTGGAAGGTGGTAATGCTTAGAAAAACTATGCACTGAACTCCAAGTAGCTGCCTCCAAAATATCTTTAGTTGCCACCCCCCTTAAAAAAGCTGTAGAAGTGGCAGTAGCCCTAGTGGAATGAGGCCTAATCCCAGCTGGAATCTCCTTACCATGATGGGAATAACAGAAAGCAATACAAAACCCAATCCACTTAGAAATAGTTTGTTTTGAAACAGGCTTGCCCTGAGAACTCAAAGCAAATGAAACAAATAACTGCTGAGACTCCCTGAACCCTTTAGTTCTGCTCAAATAATATCGCAACTGCCTGTGTATATCCAAAGTGTGCAAAATCTTTTCCCCTTTATTTTGGGGGTTTGCATAAAAAGTAGGCAAATGAATAGTCTGGTTTAAAGCCATACTAGAAACCACTTTAGGCATAAAGGAAGGATTAGTACGCAAAGATACCCTATCCTTATGGAAAATTAAGAAAGGCTCAACCGCCATAAGGGCCTGTAATTCAGAAACCCTTCTACAGAGGTAATGGCCAACAAAAAGCAGCCTTCCATGATAAATATTTCAACTCGGCAGTAGCTGCAGGCTCAAAAGGTTGTAGAGTGAGTTTCTCCAACATAAAATTGAGATCCCAAGCAGGAGTAGGAGCTCTCACGGGGGTCTTATATTCTTTGCCCCTCTAAGGAATTGCTTAAACAAAGGATGAGAAAACAATGGTGGGTCACAGTCATAGTGAGCAGAAATTGCTGCAGCATGAACCTTAATAGAGGAGAAGGACAAACCTTTGTCCAGTAACTCAGTAAGATATTGAAGAGCCACACTTAAATTAGGCTTAGAAACATCAAATTCCTTTGCCGTACTCCAAAATAAAAACCTCCTCCATTTATCTGCGTACACTTTCCTTGTACTAGGCCTTCTGGCCTCCAAAATAACATTCAAAACTTGCTGTGGAAGCTGAGACCCTCCAGGGTTTAAAACAGAATATGCCAGGCTGCTAGATGTAGAGAGTGAAGTTTGACATTGAGTAAATGACTGTTCTCCTGAGACAGCAGGTGTGGAATCGAAGGCAAAGGCCATGGAGGCTCCCGTACCAGACTTCTCAGTAATGGGTACCAGTGCTGTCGAGGCCAATCTGGAGCTATTAAAATCATCTTTGGCTTGTCCTGTCTGACCTTCAGGAGTACCTTTGGGAGGAGAGGCAGAGGTGGAAAGGCATACACATGAAGATTGCTCCAATTGAATGAGAGAGCATCCACTTTCCAAGCTGTGGGATGAAACCCCTTTGTGCAAAACTTTGGCAGCTGGTAGTTTAGTGGAGAAGCGAACAGATCTATGTCTGGAGTTCCCCATAACACTGTCAATTTCTGAAATACATGAGGATCCAATTTCCACTCGTGGGGATCCATAATTTGTCTGCTCAACACATCTGCTAAGGAGTTCTGTGCTCCCGGCAGAAACCTTGCTTGAAGATTTAGCTGTAAACTGAGAGCAGTCTCCCACAAAATCATTGCTTGTCTGCATAGAGGATAAGAATCGTTCCCCTTGCTTGTTGATGTACCACATGACAGTTGTGTTGTCTGTTAGAACCAACACCTGCCCTGGAAGAAGTAAATCCTTGAAAGCCATTAATGCAAATTGGACTGCTAACATCTCCTTCAAGTTGATATGTAGATGTTGAAGTCTGGCAGGCCACTTGTCTTGTACCCACTTTCCATTTAGATGAGCTCCCCAAGCTTTGTCTGAGGCATCTGTCGTTAGAATCTGACTCGCCTCTGGCGGGTCACAGAGAGTCCCTTGTTTAGGTGACATTCCTGAGCCCACCACAAAATTCCTTTTGAATGCAAGGTATTATCTGAATGACAGTGTCCATATGCTGGCAGTGCTGTGTCCATACATTTTGAGATACCATTGTAGCTTCCTCATATGCAGTTTGGCATTGGGAAGTACCAGAATACAAGATGCCATGAACCCCAAGGCTTGAAGGACTGTCCTTGCAGTCAGCCTGGACTGATGAGACAATTGATGGAAGAGAAAGATTCTTTTGTTTGTCCGGGGTCAAAAAGGCCATCTGGGATGCTGTATTCAGTCTCACACCCAGAAAGCACATGTCTTGAGAGGGTACTAGACTGGACTTTATTTCATTCACAGAATACCCCAGGCATCTTAGCACTGCTATCACATACTGTAAATGATGAAGAAGTTCGTCCTTTCCTTGGGCCAGAATCAGGCAATCGTCCAAATAAGGATAGATCTGTATTCCTCTTGGCCTGAAGAAAGCTATCACTGGAGCCAGAACCTTCGTGAACACTCTGGGCGCAGTAGATAAGCCAAAGGGCAATGCAGAGAACTGATAATGAGAAGTCCCAGTCCGCGCAGATACTTTCTGCAACTGAGCCTGATAGGAACATGAAGGTAAGCCTCCTTGAGATCCAGAGTCACCATCCAGTGATCTTTGCCCAGCAGAGGTAAAAGCTGTTGTAACGTCAACATTTTGAACTTGGGAATGTCCAGATATGTGTTGAGGATAGATAAATCCAAGATTGGTCTCCACGTGTTCCCTTTCTTTGGTACTAGGAACAGGCGAGAATAAAATCCTAGGCCCACTTCTGGCAGAGGGACCGGTTGTATGGCCTTTATTTGAAGTAGCAGAGAAATTTGTTTGTGAGCCTCTAGTCTTTGCTGAGGAGGAACGTCCGGCATGCCTTTGAAAGGAGGCAAGGTATGGAAATAAAACTTGTAACCTCGGTGTATGATATCCAATACCCATTTGTCTTGGGTAATCAAATTCCAATTTTCCTTGAAGAGTGCCAACCTTCCCCCCAAAGGAGCTGCCAGGCAAGAAGGATCTGGCAGCTGAAAAGGTAGGTCATTGGGCCTGTTTACGAAAGGACTGGCCCTGCCCTCACCCGAAGATTGTGCAGGAGAACTCCCTGTTCTAGGTCTGAAAGAACTCTGAGCTCTGCCCTACCACGTCTAGATCTACCCCTAGACTGAGAATCATAAGAAGGATACGTCCACCCCTTAGCAGGCCAATTCCTACTAAACTTTGGAGGCTGTACTTGCAAAAAATCTTTAACAGCCTGCATGGACTTAGCCTTGTCTTCCATTTTCTTCAAGACTGACTCCACAGGTGAACCAAACAACACATCAGACTGTAAAGGAGCATCCAAAATCCTTGTCTTAACATGGTTAGATAAATTCTGATCCCTCAGCCATGCGTGCCTGGGAAGAACTGAACCAGTGGCAGCCACTCTAGACGAGGCCTGTACAGCATCAAAACCACATTGTAAAGAATGCTTACCCACCTGCTCTGAAACATGCACCAAATCTTGTAATTCTTTACACTCAATGCCTTCCGCCAGAGCATCCACCTTAGACTTCAATTGAGAAAGAAGATAGTTTTGATATTTCAACATATGAAACTGGCAATTCAAAGCCCTCATAGCTAGGGTAGAAGATGTATAGACTTTCTTTCCCCATCTATCCAAAGCTCTGGCCTCTTTATCTGGAGGAACGGATTTTTACAACATATGCCTTGACACCCTTAGGTCCCTGACTAACAGTTTCTGGGTCCGCCCTAGGACTCTTATAAAGATATTTATGAGCCTCAGGCACCCTGTAATACCTATCCGGTTTAACAGGAGCAGGAGGCAGAGAATCAGGATTAAGTGAAGCCTCTGCAAACACATCTTCCACAACATCCAGAACAGGAGGTATAGCCAAGGGCCTATGCTGGGGTAAAGCAAAAATTCCCTAAGCCTTTTCCTGGAATCAGAGAAGTCCTGACCTTCCCACTTAAAATGTTCCCTCATGGAATGAAGAGTCTCTGAAAAAGAAAAATCCTCTGGAGGAGAAGCAGAAGGAGTCGAATCATCTGCATCAGAATCAGAATAAGGAGAGTACTCAGCTGAAGACTCAGAAACATCAGAAGCCTGCTCAAAACTCCCCAACTCTGGCTCCACCCTAGGCCTCTTATCAGGAGGGGGCAAAGAACCTCTAATCAGAGTAATCAAATCTTCTGCCATTTTAAGCATGTGCTTCTTGGGCACAGATCCTGCTGCACTAGGAGAGACCCCAACAGAAGCTAAACCCGGCCTGCCTCTGGGAGAAGCCTTGGAAACAGAAGGAGAGGGCCTAACCACCCTAGGAAGGGAGGGAGTACAGTGACCTGTGAAGCCCCTTCAGCCTGACCTGCCTCCTGAGAGGCCACATCCTGCAATATTAAAGTCTCCCCCTGGGACTCCAGAGAAGCCTCCGTCGGAACCACCGGTTCCACTGGCGCCTCTAAGAACCGGCGTCCGGGCGGGACTCTTCTGCCTGGGTTTAACCGCTTTGTCTTTGCGTTTCTTGAAGAAGCGGGCGGAGAATCCGACGGCATATTATAGTTGCACCGCTTCCCAAAGACCAGCCTAGCACAATCTAACCTTCGGCAATAGTGCGCTTATTGAATCTAGCACAAAAGCGACACCCAACAACGTCGTGCTCAGGCCCCAAACAAGGAATACACAAAGAATGATAATCCCTATGCGGTATCTGTTTCCCACAAGAAATACAGTTATTCACTTTTTCTGACATCCGGTAAACCACTGAGGCAAGAAAAAACCAAAAGATTCCCCAACGGAGTACTTAGCCAACTTTGATTCGGTCTGCAACTCCGACCTCGCAAGATTTCAGAGCGAACGGCACTTGCAACGCTGCTTCTGCATCAGACCATGCGGCAAAAAAGACTGAGGATATGACGTCGGTCATGCGCTTTTGTACCCTGACATTCTGATGTCAGTTCTAAGCGCCTTGACCGGCGTCAGCCTTATACTTTGGTATTCGGGCCGACCGAGGACAGCGGACTACCCATATGTAAGGACTGCAGCAATGTGAGATGAAGAACATCATGTTGCTTATGGAGGTGAAGAAATTCAAGCGAATGTTCAGTGATGCGTTCATGTTATTTGGCTATGAGCTGTTTCAACTTGTTATTCTATGTTGTATGAAAATCAATACAAACACTTGGTGTATACTACAATTGCTTCATGTACTTTCTTTATTTTAAATGTTTGTATATAAGCTACTTAAGTTAAAGTCAGTTAACTTCTATTGTGATGTGTTTGTATAAAATAAAGCTGCTTGAACAGAATCCTCAAAGACTCTTCTACTGTGTCCAGAATAGGAGAGCGACAATACTGTTACATCTTTCTTGGAAATAGTAGAATGCTGCTCAAGGCTAGGCTCATACCTGTCTTAGACACCATCATGTGTTTCTTCATATAGTCCAGTGATGTACATCTCAGGTCACTTACACCTACATGTACAATGGCTGAGTACTTGTGGTGAAAAGACACAATGTGGTGAATCCTGACATCCAATAAGCAACTGACCATAAAGCTTTCCTTGCACAGTGTGGCGAAAGTGATACATTGGTATGCTGCTTTCCACAACTTCATTTCCATTCTGGTCTTCTTACTTCTATGGTGGGCTGCTCTTTGTCTCTCAGTCTAGGCTATTTCTGGGGCAGTACAGCGTTTCTGGAGTTAAGGTCTTTCAGCAACTGGTGGAAATACACTTTCCATCTGATTTTTGATGTCCTGTGGACTATTGAGCCGGTTGATGCTGCCTTCATTTTATAAATGGTGCCTGGCTGCCTTTATCATTCGGTGTCTGTCTTGGCTTTGAAACCTGATGCAGATTCTTTGAGCCACCTATGAAGTCCCTTTCCAGAAGCTGTTACAGTGCCTCTAATGCCCTTTTCTTTGTTATTGCAACTCCTTAGTTGATTTGTTAGGCAAGCAGTAATCCTTCCTAGTCTGGTGGTTTGTATCTCCCACTTTTTCCTTCTTTCTTTGGCAGACTTCTTGGACTGATGCATTCCACAGCCCAAACTCGGCCACATCACTGTACGACTCCTCACACATGCAGTTTTGAAGTGCTACTATTCTTTCTTAAATACACCTATTCCTTCCTCAACTTGGTGTGCTGGAGCCCAGAGTATGTCCTTGAAGTGTTGTACCTTCACCACAGTCAACTTCCAGGTCTAGAGCCTGGTCTGTAACCTTAGAGCCATCTCTCAACACTGCTTGCACCTGAGTATGGCAATGGGTGGTTTATGTTGTGGGCGGACTGTTTCACTGAGGATGGGCTGGAAATCATTGACTATACCCGCTTACCCTTTCCTTATTAGGGGAAGTCTACATGAGTTGCATATTGCCCACTCTTGGATGTGAACTTCTCATGGTCTCTTTCTGAAAGATGTGTTGGCTCCTATCAAGACATTTGCCAGACAGTTGTCAAGTGGCCTCTCCCTTATTCCTGTCGGCCCACCCATGTGGACCCAGGCAGTCCTCTTCTCCTTTTATGTCTGTCCCAACATGTGCATTGAAGTCACTCCTTATCAACATCACTACATGTTGTCATGCTTTGTAAAGCAGGTCTTGCAGCTGCTGTCTGAATGAACTGCTTGGATCAGTATCACAACGCTGCTGTGGGTCACAGGCTGAGGTAAAGAGTACTGCCCTGTCATTACACTGGAGTCGGATTGTCATGAGTCTGTCACCCACTGCCTTCGGATTAATTTTTCTCTCACCAACATCACAACACCATTTCAGGCCTGACCTCCTCCTGAGTAGTAGATTCTGTATTCCAAGCAAAGCAGCTTGGCTGCACTATGCTTCCATCTTGTCTTCTGAAGAGATCGGATGACTAGCCTCCACCTTACCATCATTTTCATCCACTTCCAAGCTGCATCCTGCAAGTGAATCGACATTGTGTAGCAATAATTCTCAGTTCATGTTTAGCAGGTTCACTGGTTTTTGTTCAGCTTTCAGTGGACAGAGCTATCTAAGGTAACAGACACTGGACAACTAGAGGATGGCTGGCCAGTAGCTATTTGAACCCATGGTTGCTGACCTTCATGCCAGGCACACAATCAGTAAGGGTCACATATACACATTTCATGGCATGGACTCAAAGCTTAACATAATCTATACTTTTGCTAGTGGATGAAACGTAAATGGAGTAAGCAGTACAATTCATATTTAACCCGTTCTTATCTTTGTTCCCATACAAACAAATAGGAAGCTTGGTGTTGTCTAAAAGGAGCCAATTTCCTGAAAATTTATGTTGAGCAGAGAACAACTAGAAAATGGGAGGTGAATAGTAGACACATGAGATAGTTACTTCACTTGGCTCCAATAGTACTCACCCGATTGTCAGTAGAAATTAGAGAATCTGCTGCAAGGTTGTTACACAGGAATTAATGGGCCTACAGTGGTATTGTAGAAGAAATGGGTTCACGGTGGTGCTTCATATATTGTCAGATATGCATTAGAGTTGATCAGAATGCCTGAACACACAGCAGTGGCGTCACTTTATCAAACGTGTTATGATAGGTCAGTCATGTCTCTGTATTCATTTTCTGGAAGATGAGTTTCTCACTAAGTTTGCATACCAGTAGAATTACACAGTGTTTTAAACTGCGCCAGTAAGCCAGAATGACACTGCAGTGCGATATGCTGCAGGGAGTGGAGTATTCCATTTACTGTACCATAGTTTTCTTATGACAAGATCTCCTACTTAGATGTGGAATTATTTAAGGAGTTAAATGTGTTGAAAACTTGTGTACATAGAAAGAATGTTCATGTAAACAAGTACATGCATGCAAAAAGTATGCATGGCAAACATATATTTAATGGAATTATTAAAAGCCAGTTTCTAAGGGTCAGCTTCTGGTGATTTCTCCTGTCCACCTGGTGAATCTGGGCATACTGGGGCAGTGCGGCAACTGCCTCATGTACACAGACAATTCTCTCCTCCTACCACCCAACACTACAACCTGCGAGAGATGCACTTACATATCCAAACTGGAAGCAAAGCTCTCTCCGGCCAAGATTGTGCAAGACAGTCAAGAGGAGAAGGTTAACACCTGCATTACACCTCAAGCAACTCATAGCCCTTCAAAACCCACACCATTGACACGCACATAGCAACACTAAACCCACAAATCGCCCTTAACATTAACCTGCCCAAGCAACAAGGACCTCTGAAGTCGAAAAACAAACCGACACCAGTCACAACCAAAGTAACACATAGCTCACAACACCAGTGTGTCACCCAACAACAGCCGCTAAGGCAAGACAATGTACCCAACACTTTAATCATAGGTGACTCTATAGTCAGGCACACTGATGTCCCTCTCACCAGGCTGAACAAGGAGAAAATTACAGTCAGCTGCCTGTCGGGTGCCATGATCCGCCACATAATACATGCACTCAAGTCACTCCACAACAAGTACAAATACGACTCTGTCATTGTCCATGCTGGAGTGAATGACTTGAAACGTAGCTCCCCGGACTACATGAAAAGAGACATGGAAGAGCTCTTGGATCATGTGGCCCAGGCAGGTATGACCCTAGCCCTGAGTAGCATCCTGCCTTCACCCAGAATGATACCACAGTATAAGAACAAAATGATTGACTTCAACAATTGGCTAAGCTTCTGGTGTCATTCAAAGGGGATCCAGTATTTGCCTGCCTGGGAAAACATGATCAACAAACCACGATGCTTTGCCAGAGATGGTCTGCACCTGTCACCCCTGGGATTCAGGTTACTGGCTAAAGCTCTTGCCACCCCTATAGTGCCTTTTTTTAGGCAAAGTTCAAAGGATAAAACCACCACCGTAACAGATACAAGCATGCAAAATCTGAAGGTAATGCTACTCAATGCTAGAAGTCTAATCCTCAAAATGCACTCTCTCGAGGCACTCCTAAAAATGGAGAACATTGATATCTGTGCAGTAACTGAGACCTGGTTCAAGACTCCAGAGAGCACACCTGCAATACCAGGCTACAATTCTTACCCCACTTTTCGGCCACAAAACCAAGACCGAAACACTAAAGGTGGAAGAGTGTCCATATTTATCAAGGATATTCACACCACCAGGTTAGTTGCCCAACACAATGAATCTGAAATTCTCCAGGTGCAACTAACACTAGGTAAGACTGCAATCCAAATTGCAGCTTGCTACAGATCCCCCACCATGCCCCAAGATTCTCACTACACCTTTCTAAACATACTGGAAAATATTAAGATACAACCAAACACCCTAATACTGGGTGATTTCAACTACCCTGCCATTAATTGGGAAAACTACTCGGTTACCAACTCCTTTTCCCAACGGTTCTTGGAATTCATAAATTCCAATGCCCTGGATCAACTAATCCATTGTCCCACCAGGGGCTCCAATATCCTAGACCTGGTCATTACCAACATGGGAGATAGATGCTCCACACCAGTGGTCACCCCCTCATTGGTCAGATCTGACCATAAGTAAATCACCTTTGACATCCACATCCCAACCCCCCCCTACCCCAGTAAGGAAACCTCCATAAAAAAATTCTCCAAAGCCAACTTCATGCTATTGAAGTCAGAAGTGACAAACTTCACAACCCTCACGCAGACGGGACCTGGAAGTTCGACTGTAGAATCCTACACTAAGGCACTGTACGAGGACATCCACTCATGCATGAATCGTTCCATCCCAAATAGAACCAAGATGCTCTTCTCCAAAAAAAGGAAGCCAATCTGGTGGTCCCCTGCTATAAACAAACTATACAACAGAAGGAAGAAACTGTTGCAGAAAAGAGGAAAATCCCAGGATGCAAAAAACTCCCTCACCAGCCTCAGAAAGAAGCTGAGATCCCTCATAAAATCCTCAAAAGTTAGTTACGAAAATAAAATTGCCAAAGATTCCAAAGACAACCGCAAAGCAGTCTGTAGTTATGTCAAGAATCTAAATGGCAATGCTCAGATCTGTTCCGAGTTACAACAGAATGGCATTAGATATACTGATCCCAAGGATATTGCCAATATACTGGCAGATCGATTTAGTGCCAACTTCACCGCCCTCTCACCTCCTAAAGGGCCCATCTCAATACCAAAATATTGCCAAATTCCAATAACCACAGCCACACAGGTAGAAACTGCACTCTCCAAAACTAAGAATACAGCATCCATGGGACCAGATGACATCCAAGGCTGTGTACTACATGAACTACAAAATGAACTGGCACCTCACCTATGTGTCATGTTTAATCATAGCCTCACCTCAGGCTTTGTGCCCACTGAGTGGCACACAGCTACAGTTATCCCACTCCACAAGGGAGGATCCACCTTGGATCCCGGGAACTACCATCCCATCAGTCTGACAAGCCTGATCTGCAAGGGCATGGAACGCATTATCATGGAACTTATAAACAAAGACATTGGCAACCTTCAAACACTGGACCCCCAACCAGTTTGGGTTTGTGAAGGGCCGATCTTGTCTCCTGAATCTGACTGACTTCTTCAAATCAGTCTCCAGAGCTGTGGATGAGGGTAAGGTGGTCCACACAGCCTATCTGTACCTCGCCAAGGCCTTCGACACCATCCCCCACTCTGGAATCATAGATAAACTTATTAACGAGTAAGCCAGAATGACACTGCAGTGAGATATGCTGCAGGGAGTGGAGTATTCCATTTACTGTACCATAGTTTTCTTATGACAAGATCTCCTACTTGGATGTGGAATTATTTAAGGAGTTAAATGTGTTGAAAACTTGTGTACATAGAAAGAATGTTCATGTAAACAAGTATCACATGCAAAAAGTATGCATGGCAAACATGTATTTACTGGTATCATTAAAGCCAGTTTCTAAGGGTCAGCTTCTGGTGATTTCTCCTGTCCACCTGGTGAATCTGGGCATACTGGGGCAGTGCGGCAACTGCCTCATGTACACAGACAATTCTCTCCTCCTACCACCCAACACTACAACCTGCGAGAGATGCACTTACATAGCCAAACTGGAAGCAAAGCTCTCTCCGGCCAAGATTGTGCAAGACAGTCAAGAGGAGAAGGTTAACACCTGCATTACACCTCAAGCAACTCATAGCCCTTCAAAACCCACACCATTGACACGCACACATAGCAACACTAAACCCACAAATCGTGGCCCTTAACATTAACCTGCCCAAGCAACAAGGACCTCTGAAGTCGAAAAGCAAACCGACACCAGTCACAACCAAAGTGACACATAGCTCACAACACCAGTGTGCCACCCAACAACAGCCCCTAAGGCAAGACAATGTACCCAACACTTTAGTCATAGGTGACTCTATAGTCAGGCACACTGATGTCCCACTCACCAGGCTGAACAAGGAGAAAATTACAGTCAGCTGCCTGTCGGGTGCCAAGATCCGCCACATAACACATGCACTCAAGTCACTCCACAACAAGTACAAATCACGACTCTGTCATTGTCCATGCTGGAGTGAATGACTTGAGGCGATACCTCCCTGGACTACATGAAAAGAGACATGGAAGAGCTCTTGGATCATATGACCCAGGCAGGTATGACTCTAGCCCTGAGTAGCATCCTGCCTTCACCCAGAATGATACCACAGTATAAGAACAAAATGATTGACTTCAACAATTGGCTAAGCTTCTGGTGTCATTCAAAGGGGATCCAGTATTTGCCTGCCTGGGAAAACATGATCAACAAACCACGATGCTTTGCCAGAGATGGTCTGCACCTGTCACCCCTGGGATTCAGGTTACTGGCTAAAGCTCTTGCCACCCCTATAGTGCCTTTTTAGGCAAGGTTCAAAGGATAAAACCACCACCGTAACAGATACAAGCATGCAAAATCTGAAGGTAATGCTACTCAATGCTAGAAGTCTAATCCTCAAAATGCACTCTCTCGAGGCACTCCTAAAATGGAGGACATTGATATCTGTGCAGTAACAGAGACTTGGTTCAAGCATCCAGAGAGCACACCTGCAATACCAGGCTACAATTCTTACCCCACTTTTCGGCCACAAAACCAAGACCGAAACACTAAAGGTGGAAGAGTGTCCATATTTATCAAGGATATTCACACCACCAGGTTAGTTGCCCAACACAATGAATCTGAAATTCTCCAGGTGCAACTAACACTAGGTAAGACTGCAATCAAATTGCAGCTTGCTACAGATCCCCCACCATGCCCCAAGATTCTCACTACACCTTTCTAAACATACTGGAAAATATTAAGATACAACCAAACACCCTAATACTGGGTGATTTCAACTACCCTGCCATTAATTGGGAAAACTACTCGGTTACCAACTCCTTTTCCCAGCGGTTCTTGGAATTCATAAATTCCAATGCCCTGGATCAACTAATCCATTGTCCCACCAGGGGCTCCAATATCCTAGACTTGGTCATTACCAACATGGGAGATAGATGCTCCACACCAGTCGTCACCCCTCATTGGTCAGATCTGACAATAAGTAAATCACCTTTGACATCCACATCCCAACCCCTACCCCAGTAAGGAAACCTCCATAAAAAATTCTCCAAAGCCAACTTCATGCTATTGAAGTCAGAAGTGACAAACTTCACAACCCTCACATGAGCGGGACCTGGAAGTTCGACTGTAGAATCCTACACTAAGGCACTGTCACGAGGACATCCACTCATGCATGAATGGTTCCATCCCAAATAGAACCAAGATGCTCTTCTCCAAAAAGGAAGCCAATCTGGTGGTCCCATGCTATAAACAAACAATACAACAGAAGGAAGAAACTGTTGCAGAAAAGAGGAAAATTCCAGAATGCAAAATCTACCTCACCAGCCTCAGAAAGAAGCTGAGATCCCTCATAAAATCCTCAAAAGTTAGTTACGAAAATAAAATTGCCAAAGATTCCAAAGACAACAAAAGCAGTCTGTAGTTATGTCAAGAATCTAAATGGCAATGCTCAGATCTGTTCGAGTTACAACAGAATGGCATTAGATATACTGATCCCAAGGATATTGCCAATATACTGGCAGATCGATTTAGTGCCAACTTCACCGCCCTCTCACCTCCTAAAGGGCCCATCTCAATACCAAAATATTGCCAAATTCCAATAACCACAGCCACACAGGTAGAAACTGCACTCTCCAAAACTAAGAATACAGCATCCATGGGACCAGATGACATCCAAGGCTGTGTACTACATGAACTACAAAATGAACTGGCACCTCACCTATGTGTCATGTTTAATCATAGCCTCACCTCAGGCTTTGTGCCCACTGAGTGGCACACAGCTACAGTTAAGGGAGGATCCACCTTGGATCCCGGGAACTACCATCCCATCAGTCTGACAAGCCTGATCTGCAAGGGCATGGAACGCATTATCATGTAACTTATAAACAAAGACATTGGCAACCTTCAAACACTGGACCCCACCCAGTTTGGGTTTGTGAAGGGCCGATCTTGTCTCCTAAACCTGACTGACTTCTTCAAATCAATCTCCAGAGCTGTGGATGAGGTAAGGTGGTCCACACAGCCTATCTGGACCTCGCCAAGGTGTTTGACACCATCCCCCACTCTGGAATCAAAGATAAACTTACTAAGCCGGGCATGAATCTCGTCACTCGATGGGTTGCCAACTGGCTTACTGACAGAACCCAGACTGTAAAAGTAGCCGACTCCAAATCCAGCTCCAGACAAGTGACAAGTGGAGTACCTAAGGGTTCAGTCCTGTGACCACTCTTGTATGGCATCTACTTCTCTGACGTACAGGCCAACACTAAGGGACTCTGGCTAACAAAGTTTGCAGATGACTGCAAACTGGGAGCCATTATTGAATCCCCAAATGATGTGGATATTCTACAAAAGGGCCTTACAGAAACAGATACCTGGTGCCAGAGCCATGGGCTCAAGCTTATTGCCAAGAAATGTATAGTTATCCCCTTGAAAAAAAATGTACCCATGAATTACCACATAGGTGACAGGACACTAAACATCGAAAGTGTGATGAGAGACTTAGGGGCACAGGTGGACAGTGGTCTCACTTTCGATAACCACATAGCCACAACAGTCCACAACAGTCAGGAAATCCTTCTATGTGGCACACCTCATCACTAAGGGCTTTTTATCCAGAAAAAAGGAGGTCATTGTCCCACTGTACTCATCCCTCATTAGACCCATTATAGAATATAATGCCCAGTTTGGTATGTACCTCACAAGAAATCTGCAACAGCTGGAAAGGCCACAGAAATACCTCACTAAAAGAATCACAGGCCTAAAGCAGATTCCATATGCTGACCCTCTAAAAAAACTCCAGCTATACTCTGTGCATATAGTCTACTCAGAGACAATCTCTGCTTAACATACAAGGCCATGTCAAACCCTGAGCTGTTGGACATGCTCCACTTAAAGAAATCCCAATCCTTCAGAGCCACACACTCCAGGGATCTAAACCTTGTCATCACAATGAACAAAACATGCTGGAGGGATAGGTTCCTGACCCAGAGACTCCCCATACTCTGGAACAGACTGCCCATACATGTCAAGCAGAGCACCTCATTGGCCCTCTTCAAAAGGAACCTTGATGATTGGATGGGAGATAGGAAATTCACCCCGGGGATCATGTCAGTCGCCCTGCTAGACAAGGGTCCAGAGAAGTAAATATTGTGAGAAGAAATATCCAGGGAATTGTTATGGCTAGGCCTGCATAGGCCCTAGGGCCGATAGACTAGTACCAGCCTATGAACTGTAAACACCTCCAGTATATTAAGATATGTTACAACTTATAATAACATTACCAGGCAAGTGGAAACTATAATTTGAAGGAACTGGTGAATTTTGATGTCCTTGGCTGAATTATCTGTTTTATTGGGTGGTATACCAAGATTTGCGTATAGACATAGTAATAACCTTAAAAGGCAGTTATGTTATAAAGATTCTGACGTTAACTTAATAGTTCCAGCAATGTACAAATTTGTTACAGCTCCCCGTTACAATTGTAGTTGCTGTCTGAACATCTGTAATAATTTGCAATTTCAACATCCAATAACTTAAGAAGTTTATGAAATTATGTATCAAGCAATATGCAATACAACTGCAATAGTCTATATAGCGACATGTGTAGAATGTGAAGATTTTTATGTGGGTAAATGTTCAAGGCGGCTAAGAGACCGCATTATTGAACATAAATCAAAGATTAGGAGAGAGGTAGCAACCAATGCCTTAGTAAAGGGTATGAATCAAAAGGGCTCATCTCACTGTTTTAAGTTTAAGGTGTTAGAGGCAATATATAAAAGTTTGAGAGAAGGAGATATTAATAATAAATTCGAAATGGCAGAATATATAGATGGATCACTAGGTTGGAAGTGGACAGATCTCCTGGCCTTAATATGGTAACTATCAAACCAATTTTGGTTGCCAAAGAGAAACAATATAAATGGGAACATTTCTTTGGAAGTTTTCATTTAAGTTACATTTTTTTATTTTTTATTTCTTGTATGGAAAAAGTTTTTAAAGAACACTAATTTCTCTTGGAAATGTATTTATGGTGATGTAATTAATTTGTTAATTAGTTAGTTAATATTATTGGTTGGCTGTGTCATGTGCTGTTTTATTCAATATAAAAAGACAGTGTTTCAAATGTGTTTTGAATACTGAAGAAGGATTATCCCGAAAGCTTTATCTCTGTTAAATAAATTAAGCATTTCTACTTGGTCATTTTTTTGTTTTATCTTGAGTTATAAGTCTTGGTGGAATAAGCTGTTGTTGATTCGTGTGTAGGCTTGCCACCCCTCCGTTTTTTTTTCCGGACTATCAGAAAATCAAACTGATTCTCCGGTAGTCTGGAAAACACTGTACAAACTCCGGCATTCTGTTTCAAAAAGGAAACAGACTATTGGAGTTTGTAAATCGGCTGATTTACTATGCTTTTTTTACAGAAAGGCATAGTAAATCAATACTGAAATGGCGGAGCGAAAAAGAGGCGTTCCGTTGAGTGATGCTGTCGTGACATCACAAAACAGGAGGTAGGTTGGCGGGAGAGAGGGTTGGGGTGGGCGGGGTTACTGGTGGCTGGCAGTGGCTTTGCTCCGGTTTTAGCCGTGAAGGAAGGTGGCAACCCTATTTGTGTGTTGAGTGAGAAAGTTTTGACCAGTTGCACTTGTTGTTGACAGAGTTTATTGATGATGCCAGAGTGCAGACTGGTGTTGAAAGCTTTGCAAGGTCTAGATAAGTAATGTGCACTGATCTGCCCTCATCCACTGCTTCAGTAACCTTCTTGAAGAAGTTAAGCAAGTAAGACCTACCCTTAAAAATCTGAATTGGCTGGGATCGAGTGTTTGCAGGTTATCCATGTCTTTATTAATTCCATAATGATCCTTTCCATAGCCTTGCAAATGAAGCTGGTCAGACTTACGAGTGTATAATTACCTGGTACATCTGATGTTTCACCTTCACACAAGAGAATTACTGTTGCTATCTTCCATTTACCCAGCACAAAGCCTGTTTAGAGGCTGATGTTGAACAGTGTGTAGTGGGTTTGACAGGCCATATTTCAGGCTGCTCATTAGACAACCCAGCATGTTATCCAGTCTCACAGACGCAGTGCTCCTGGCCTTGAACATTCCTTGAGGACTTGATCTTGAAAGATTTGAAGGGGTGCAGATGTGGGTATGTCATGTGGGGGTAATAGGAGGGAGAAGGGGTGAAATTAGATCTAAATTTAATAGCTACTAGGTTTACTACATCCTCTGGGTCTGAGTATGTGATCTCATTTACTAGGAGCTCTGCACAATGATGAGCATTGCCTCTGAGGTTTCTAACAGAGTTAAAAAAGGCTTTGTGGTTGTCCTTGGACTGTGTGGCCATTTTTACCTCATACCTCACTGGTTGATTTAATCAGAGTCTGGACCTACTTTTTTAGATTAGCAATACTTTGGTATCACAAGAGTTGCATTTATTTTTACAGATGATGATGATGATGATGATGATGATGACGATATTATTATTATATAACGTGTTTATAACTGGGTTCCACCATAGCGGTTGTTTTTAAATTTGGCTTTGTATTTACTTTGGAGTGGACAGATGTATCAATGCAGCTGTTCATAGAATTTAGCTTTAATGTATTCCATGTAATCAGTAGGGTCATTAAACAGGAAGGGAGTTTTGACTTTAGCCAAGTCATCACTCAGTTCTAATTGATTTGCTTTATTTTGAGGATGCTTCCGGCTTTAGTTTTATGATAAATGTGACAGATATGTGGACCGATTTGATTAGTCAGGAAGCTACAACTGATAAGGAGCAGAGTGCTGTCTCATACTGGTGAACACTATATCAAGAATTTTTTTTGCCCCTCATTGGGGTGCTGACCAGTTGGTCCAGGGAGTCTGTATTGATGAAATCCAGAAATCTCTGCAGTTTTAGGATGTACAAGTCTCCCAGTTTCAGGAAGGATAGTCGAATCCGCATAGGAAATTCCTAGAGCCTCCATACACATTAAGTAGGAGGTGTGAGTCACTACAGACACAGAGGGGGGGGCTGTATAATTTGCTATGATATGCTAAGGGGTTTTGTTAATGGCAATTTGGACATGCAGGAGTTCCAGGTTGTTTTTGTGTCTAATGAGTCTGGAGGTGAACTGGTTTCTTATGAATATGGAGACATCACCACCTGTTGTGTCTTCAAGTAATGCAGTGGATCTGTATGTATGGAATTAGTTAAAACCCTGCACTCCTAAGGTGCTCTCACTGACCTTGAGTCAGGTCTCAGTGATGGTGCATATATCTATGATTACCAAGGTGAGAAGTGCTTGTAGGGAGTGAAGTTTTTCATCATGGCACCTGGCACCAAGCACAGCAACACCTTTAAGTTTTACTGATTCCATTTTATTATGTTAGAAGGTTTAAAAGACTAACATGGCCTACAAAACGCACTACAAGGGTGGGTAAGGATTTGGCCAATATACAAAGACCTTGTGGGGCAAGTGCAGACCATCCTTGGCAAAGCAGTTTGGCCCATTTACCATATGCTCCCAGGAAGATACACATTGTACCCATTTGAATGACACCAGAAGTTAAGCAAGTTACTGAAGTCAGTAATTTTTCTTCATACTTGTAGATCAGAGTGCATGTGCTGTGTACTGTACCTTTAAGAATCATCACAAAGATGCAACGTGCATATATAAAAGTCAAGCACGTGTCATTACTAGTGCCATTTTTAGAGTGCAGCCAGAAAGTATGCATGTATGATTCCAGCAATTAGTCTGTATATATAAGTTAAAGTCAGATAACTTCTATCGTGACGTGTTTGTGTAAAATACAGCTGCTTGAACAGAACCCACAAAGACTTTTCTATTGTGTCCAGAACAGGAGAGAGACACGTTGTCAGAACCGGGATCGCAGAGACGGATATTCAGAGCCATGAGGTGCAGACAGGACAGTGAAGGTACACTAAAAGAAACAAGCATGAAAAAGAGCCAGAAAAGAATCAAAGTAATGAGAATTTGTACAAACTATTTATTCTATAAAAAGGATAAAACAGAGCATTACAAGGGTACAAACCGCATTATTAAGCAAGCGGGAGGCACAAAAGATTTATTAACTAAGAAATGTTTAAAATAAAATGTTTGACAAAAACGAACATGTTTAAAGCAAAAGCAAATGTATTTAAAGCAGAAACAGGCATGTTTAAGACAAAACGGGCATGTTTAGAGTAAAATGATCACAAGAAAAGTACAACGGGCATGAAAAGAGATTAAACAGGCAAAATTAATATAATAAGGGCAAGAAAGGGCACACCAAGCATAAATAAAGCAAGGCGACTGCATGTGTTTTGGCAAAGTGCTGTGTTTTGGCATAACTATGACTTACTATTGCATCAAGGGCTTAACTAAATTATTTAAAGTATCTCAAATTGTGTAAAAGTGCTTAGAGTGTGTGCTTATTACTGTGCTGTATTCTGAAGGGTATGTGTGCAAAGTGCAACTATTTTGTGAAGTACAGTCAAAGTATAGCCATTTTGAAAAGTTTCTTGTGCTGGGTGTGTCTCTTCACAAAGTGCCACCATTACAGAGTGTTTCTTGTGCTGTAAAGTGCTGCCTAGCAAGGTATCACCATTTTGTGGAAATTTCAGTGTGCTGGGTACAGTTTACTCACAAAGTGCAAGTACTTCGAAATATTACTGACTCTGAGCTTCTCTTGCCCAGTTCATTTGCATTCTGAAGTCATTTGGCATGTTCCTTACACTGATAAGAGGTGATTTTTGGCAATGTAACAAATTCAAAAAAGTGTTGCATTGCCCAAGAGAGTTAGCTCACACAGTATGCCCATCAGCATAATTCTGAAAAGCCCATGAGCATAATTTCAGAAGCAGAAAGTATAAGTGTTGGCATACATTTCTACATGTGTATGTGTTCGTGCTTATCTGCAAAACTCTTTTACTGGTATGTGTTAATATGGCAGATGGACTTCAAAACCCCTTACTACTTGTATTTAATCAGAGTATTGCAGAGAATTGGAGAATATCTGAGCAAGAATACGTTATTTTTATACAAGCAGTTTATTCAGATAAAGATGCATGCACCAAGGCATTCATTTTGTTAAACCTAGTTGGGTCTGAGGACATAGAAAGAGAGCATTCATTTGTGTATGCACCAGCAGTATATGAGGGAGAAGATGAAACTCATCATATTGTTGTACAGGCTGAATCACAGGAACACCCTGAGTGCTTGAAGAACACGTTCAGCATTTGTTTTACATAAGAGATCTGAAACCAGAGGAAACTTCTGCAGCTTATATAACTGAACTGAGAAATAGAGCTAAAATGTGTTGGGTTGGTGACTTAAAAGATAAATTAATAAAGGACAGGCTTATAAGTGGTATTAAAAGTGCTGCTGTGAGAAAGATCTTGCTTCGTGGTAGTGACTTAACATGGAGTAAAGCCACAGAGATTTGTCAAATCCACGAGATGACAGAAAAACACGTAAGTATGTTTGCAAGTAACAAGGGCAAGATTTCAGCAGGTTACAGAGCAAGTGTAGATAGTATGCAACACGTGGCAAACAGAAACAGGCCTACTAAGTACATGGAAGCCACAGCCCCTGCTGGCTTACCAGGGAAACCACATAGCTTTCCAACAAGTTCTAAGACCAGTTCCTCAGTGCAATACAAGCGTGAATCAGCAAAACTCAAGTCCAGCTTTATTGTTAACTCTCACAATTGTGGTGAAAATCGTGAGTCTAAAAGTGAGAAATGTTTAGTTTTCAGTCAGCAATGTCAAAGTGTAAAAATGGAATTATTTTCAAAGGTTTTGCAAATCAAATAAACCTCACACAGTTGCAAAGAAGAGTCACTCAAAAAAGCAAGTTGACCAAGTAGAAACGCAACAGTCAGCTTTCTATGCAGATGGTGTATCAGTAGTTGGTGAAAGAGTTGACGCAGTGAATTTATTGGTAAAGAACAAAGTGTTTTGTACTGTCTGGATCAATGGTAAATCCACAGAGCTTAAAGTAGACATTGGTTCAAAGTGTAATGTTATATCAGAGGACACATTTGCTAAAGTGAGAGCTAATGAACAACTCAATGCGACCAGTAGTGCGAAAAGTACAGTTTTGTACCTACCATAAATGTAGATGTTCGAAGATCTACATTGCTGCAGTCCTTACATATGGGTAGTCCGCTGTCCTCGGTCGGCCCGAATACCAAAGTATAAGGCTGACGTCGGTCAAGGCGCTTAGAACTGACATCAGAGCGTCAGGGTACAAAAGCGCATGACCGACGTCATATCCTCAGTCTTTTCTTGCCCCAGATGTCAGAAGGCCCTAAAAAGAAAGGCCCAAACCAAAAGACAGCAAAAAACCAACCAACCACCCCTGCACTACTCCTATTTACAATATTTACAATATTTACAGTATTCACAACCCAAACCACACAACCGCCTCTAACTACAGAGGGGAAGGAGGGAGGGTAAATTGGACTGCAGCAATGTAGATCTTCGAACATCTACATTTATAGTAGGTACAAAACTGTACTATGTTCTTCATCTCACATTGCTGCAGTCCTTACATATGGGTAGAATCCCAAAGCAGAGGTAAGGGAGGATGGTAAAACTATAAAGCATTAGGAGCTGCCAAAATGCCCTGTAAATTTGCAGTGGCAAAACCAGCCCTAGATTTAGAGTAAAGTGGAAGGTGGTAATGCTTAGAAAAACTATGCACTGAACTCCAAGTAGCTGCCTCCAAAATATCTTTAGTTGCCACCCCCCTTAAAAAAGCTGTAGAAGTGGCAGTAGCCCTAGTGGAATGAGGCCTAATCCCAGCTGGAATCTCCTTACCATGATGGGAATAACAGAAAGCAATACAAAACCCAATCCACTTAGAAATAGTTTGTTTTGAAACAGGCTTGCCCTGAGAACTCAAAGCAAATGAAACAAATAACTGCTGAGACTCCCTGAACCCTTTAGTTCTGCTCAAATAATATCGCAACTGCCTGTGTATATCCAAAGTGTGCAAAATCTTTTCCCCTTTATTTTGGGGGTTTGCATAAAAAGTAGGCAAATGAATAGTCTGGTTTAAAGCCATACTAGAAACCACTTTAGGCATAAAGGAAGGATTAGTACGCAAAGATACCCTATCCTTATGGAAAATTAAGAAAGGCTCAACCGCCATAAGGGCCTGTAATTCAGAAACCCTTCTCGCAGAGGTAATGGCCAACAAAAAAGCAGTCTTCCATGATAAATATTTCAACTCGGCAGTAGCTGCAGGCTCAAAAGGTTGTAGAGTGAGTTTCTCCAACATAAAATTGAGATCCCAAGCAGGAGTAGGAGCCCTCGGTGGGGGGCTTATATTCTTTGCCCCTCTAAGGAATTGCTTAAACAAAGGATGAGAAAACAATGGTGGGTCACAGTCATAGTGAGCAGAAATTGCTGCAGCATGAACCTTAATAGAGGAGAAGGACAAACCTTTGTCCAGTAACTCAGTAAGATATTGAAGAGCCACACTTAAATTAGGCTTAGAAACATCAAATTCCTTTGCCGTACTCCAAAATAAAACCTCCTCCATTTATCTGCGTACACTTTCCTTGTACTAGGCCTTCTGGCCTCCAAAATAACATTCAAAACTTGCTGTGGAAGCTGAGACCCTCATGGTTTAAAACAGAATATGCCAGGCTGCTAGATGTAGAGAGTGAAGTTTGACATTGAGTAAATGACTGTTCTCCTGAGACAGCAGGTGTGGAATCGAAGGCAAAGGCCATGGAGGCTCCCGTACCAGACTTCTCAGTAATGGGTACCAGTGCTGTCGAGGCCAATCTGGAGCTATTAAAATCATCTTTGGCTTGTCCTGTCTGACCTTCAGGAGTACCTTTGGGAGGAGAGGCAGAGGTGGAAAGGCATACACATGAAGATTGCTCCAATTGAATGAGAGAGCATCCACTTTCCAAGCTGTGGGATGAAACCCCTTTGTGCAAAACTTTGGCAGCTGGTAGTTTAGTGGAGAAGCGAACAGATCTATGTCTGGAGTTCCCCATAACACTGTCAATTTCTGAAATACATGAGGATCCAATTTTCACTCGTGGGGATCCATAATTTGTCTGCTCAACACATCTGCTAAGGAGTTCTGTGCTCGGCAGAAACCTTGCTTGAAGATTTAGCTGTAAACTGAGAGCAGTCTCCCACAAAATCATTGCTTGTCTGCATAGAGGATAAGAATCGTTCCCCTTGCTTGTTGATGTACCACATGACAGTTGTGTTGTCTGTTAGAACCAACACCTGCCCTGGAAGAAGTAAATCCTTGAAAGCCATTAATGCAAATTGGACTGCTAACATCTCCTTCAAGTTGATATGTAGATGTTGAAGTCTGGCAGGCCACTTGTCTTGTACCCACTTTCCATTTAGATGAGCTCCCCAAGCTTTGTCTGAGGCATCTGTCGTTAGAATCTGACTCGCCTCTGGCGGGTCACAGAGAGTCCCTTGTTTAGGTGACATTCCTGAGCCCACCACAAAAATTCCTTTTGAATGCAAGGTATTATCTGAATGACAGTGTCCATATGCTGGCAGTGCTGTGTCCATACATTTTTGAGATACCATTGTAGCTTCCTCATATGCAGTTTGGCATTGGGAAGTACCAGAATACAAGATGCCATGAACCCCAAGGCTTGAAGGACTGTCCTTGCAGTCAGCCTGGACTGATGAGACAATTGATGGAAGTAAAGAAAGATTCTTTTGTTTGTCCGGGGTCAAAAGGCCATCTGGGATGCTGTATTCAGTCTCACACCCAGAAAGCACATGTCTTGAGAGGGTACTAGACTGGACTTTATTTCATTCACAGAATACCCCAGGCATCTTAGCACTGCTATCACATACTGTAAATGATGAAGAAGTTCGTCCTTTCCTTGGGCCAGAATCAGGCAATCGTCCAAATAAGGATAGATCTGTATTCCTCTTGGCCTGAAGAAAGCTATCACTGGAGCCAGGACCTTCGTGAACACTCTGGGCAGTAGATAAGCCAAAGGGCAATGCAGAGAACTGATAATGAGAAGTCCCAGTCCGAAAGCAGATACTTTCTGCAACTGAGCCTGATAGGAACATGAAGGTAAGCCTCCTTGAGATCCAGAGTCACCATCCAGTGATCTTTGCCCAGCAGAGGTAAAAGCTGTTGTAACGTCAACATTTTGAACTTGGGAATGTCCAGATATGTGTTGAGGATAGATAAATCCAAGATTGGTCTCCACGTGTTCCCTTTCTTTGGTACTAGGAACAGGCGAGAATAAAATCCTAGGCCCACTTCTGGCAGAGGGACCGGTTGTATGGCCTTTATTTGAAGTAGCAGAGAAATTTGTTTGTGAGCCTCTAGTCTTTGCTGAGGAGGAGCGTCCGGCATGCCTTTGAAAGGAGGCAAGGTATGGAAATAAAACTTGTAACCTCGGTGTATGATATCCAATACCCATTTGTCTTGGGTAATCAAATTCCAATTTTCCTTGAAGAGTGCCAACCTTCCCCCCCAAAGGAGCTGCCAGGCAAGAAGGATCTGGCAGCTGAAAAGGTAGGTCATTGGGCCTGTTTACGAAAGGACTGGCCCCGCCCTCACCCGAAGATTGTGCAGGAGAACTCCCTGTTCTAGGTCTGAAAGAACTCTGAGCTCTGCCCCTACCACGTCTAGATCTACCCCTAGACTGAGAATCATAAGAAGGATACGTCCACCCCTTAGCAGGCCAATTCCTACTAAACTTTGGAGGCTGTACTTGCAAAAATCTTTAACAGCCTGCATGGACTTAGCCTTGTCTTCCATTTTCTTCAAGACTGACTCCACAGGTGAACCAAACAACACATCAGACTGTAAAGGAGCATCCAAAATCCTTGTCTTAACATGGTTAGATAAATTCTGATCCCTCAGCCATGCGTGCCTGGGAAGAACTGAACCAGTGGCAGCCACTCTAGACGAGGCCTGTACAGCATCAAAACCACATTGTAAAGAATGCTTACCCACCTGCTCTGAAACATGCACCAAATCTTGTAATTCTTTACACTCAATGCCTTCCGCCAGAGCATCCACCTTAGACTTCAATTGAGAAAGAAGATAGTTTTGATATTTCAACATATGAAACTGGCAATTCAAAGCCCTCATAGCTAGGGTAGAAGATGTATAGACTTTCTTTCCCCATCTATCCAAAGCTCTGGCCTCTTTATCTGGAGGAACGGATTTTTTACAACAGATGCCTTGACACCCTTAGGTCCCTGACTAACAGTTTCTGGGTCCGCCCTAGGACTCTTATAAAGATATTTATGAGCCTCAGGCACCCTGTAATACCTATCCGGTTTAACAGGAGCAGGAGGCAGAGAATCAGGATTAAGTGAAGCCTCTGCAAACACATCTTCCACAACATCCAGAACAGGAGGTATAGCCAAGGGCCTATGCTGGGGTAAAAGCAAAAATTCCCTAAGCCTTTTCCTGGAATCAGAGAAGTCCTGACCTTCCCACTTAAAATGTTCCCTCATGGAATGAAGAGTCTCTGAAAAAGAAAAATCCTCTGGAGGAGAAGCAGAAGGAGTCGAATCATCTGCATCAGAATCAGAATAAGGAGAGTACTCAGCTGAAGACTCAGAAACATCAGAAGCCTGCTCAAAACTCCCCAACTCTGGCTCCACCCTAGGCCTCTTATCAGGAGGGGGCAAAGAACCTCTAATCAGAGTAATCAAATCTTCTGCCATTTTAAGCATGTGCTTCTTGGGCACAGATCCTGCTGCACTAGGAGAGACCCCAACAGAAGCTAAACCCGGCCTGCCTCTGGGAGAAGCCTTGGAAACAGAAGGAGAGGGCCTAACCACCCTAGGAAGGGAGGGGAGTACAGTGACCTGTGAAGCCCCTTCAGCCTGACCTGCCTCCTGAGAGGCCACATCCTGCAATATTAAAGTCTCCCCCTGGGACTCCAGAGAAGCCTCCGTCGGAACCACGGTTCCACTGGCGCCTCTAAAGAACCGGCGTCCGGGCGGCGACTCTTCTGCCTGGGTTTAACCGCTTTGTCTTTGCGTTTCTTGAAGAAGCGGGCGGAGAATCCGGCGGCATATTATAGTTGCACCGCTTCCCAAAGACCAGCCTAGCACAATCTAACCTTCGGCAATAGTGCGCTTATTGAATCTAGCACAAAAGCGACACCCAACAACGTTGTGCTCAGGCCCCAAACAAGGAATACACAAAGAATGATAATCCCTATGCGGTATCTGTTTCCCACAAGAAATACAGTTATTCACTTTTTCTGACATCCGGTAAAACACTGAGGCAAGAAAAAAACAAAATATTCCCCAACGGGGTACTTAGCCAACTTTGATTCGGTCTGAAACTCCGAACTCGAAAAATTTCAGAACGCCGAACGGCACTTGCAACGCTGCTTCTGCATCAGACCATGCGGCAAAAAAGACTGAGGATATGACGTCGGTCATGCGCTTTTGTACCCTGACATTCTGATGTCAGTTCTAAGCGCCTTGACCGACGTCAGCCTTATACTTTGGTATTCGGGCCGACCGAGGACAGCGGACTACCCATATGTAAGGACTGCAGCAATGTGAGATGAAGAACATCATGTTGCTTATGGAGGTGAAGAAATTCAAGCCGAATGTTCAGTGATGCGTTCATGTTATTTGGCTATGAGCTGTTTCAACTTGTTATTCTATGTTGTACGAAAATCAATACAAACACTTGGTGTATACTACAATTGCTTCATGTACTTTCTTTATTTTAAATGTTTGTATATAAGCTACTTAAGTTAAAGTCAGTTAACTTCTATTGTGATGTGTTTGTATAAAATAAAGCTGCTTGAACAGAATCCTCAAAGACTCTTCTACTGTGTCCAGAATAGGAGAGCGACAATACTGTTACATCTTTCTTGGAAATAGTAGAATGCTGCTCAAGGCTAGGCTCATACCTGTCTTAGACACCATCATGTGTTTCTTCATATAGTCCAGTGATGTACATCTCAGGTCACTTACACCTACATGTACAATGGCTGAGTACTTGTGGTGAAAAGACACAATGTGGTGAATCCTGACATCCAATAAGCAACTGACCATAAAGCTTTCCTTGCACAGTGTGGCGAGTGATACATTGGTATGTTTCACTATGGAGCCACTATGACTAGGATGTTTTATTGCGTAAATATCTTCCTTATGGGTTTTTGAGGTGTGATACTGTTACTCTTGGGTAATGTTTGACAGTTGGTACTGCCTGTGCTGTGTGTTTGTGAGGCTGCTGAGGGAGCTTGTTTTTTAATTTGCATCTAAGAGGTCCTTTTGCTTAGGTAGGTTACTTTTAAGAGTCTATTTAGGTCTGTGTATTTGAGCTATGCTGCATGTGACTAATATTGTGTACTACTGATAACCTGCTTGTAGTCTGCATCAAGTTCAAGTGAGAACTTTCCCTCCAATGAGTTTATATAAGTACACCTCTCAGACATTATCTGTTTGAGTATTAGATGTCAACCACATGGGGGTCTACAGGGGTTCGCCTGATGTAAAAAAAAAAAAAAAAAAAAACCTGATAGTAACACTGAGGTCACTAATGTTGGGATATCCTAACAACACATTTTGTACATTTAACTCAGGGGCTGCATCACTGAAACAGTGGCCAGTCCCCAGTGTATTAGTGACATACGTGTCATCTGATTCCAATGTCACTCAATAAAAAGGAAATGAAGAGAGGAAAATCTTCCCACGTTAGTGATGGCTTCCCTAATAGTGACTAAGTGTAAAGTGGATGAAGCTGTAGCTGGTGGTCATAAATGGAGGATTTGCATCTCATAAATCTTATTTTCTCTAAGAGAATCATTACTAACACTGCTTCTGTTACAGAGCTGGCAATGACTCGCTGTGTTTTACAGTTTTCACCTTGTCTCTGTGGTTATGTGACAGTGGAGTTAGTATTACATATAAGTATGGGGGCATGAAGTCCATCACATGGGGTGTACAGGGGCTTGTCCTATGGGGAAAATAAAACAAACTTCTGATTATGTTTTCCATCTGGACTTGCACATGACCAGTTATATTAGTCTGGTTGCAGATATGTACAAATATAACAATGTCTTACAGTGGAAGCATCAGTAACCCATATATATGACTAAGTCAATAGCAATCAGTCTTTTACAAGTGTCCGCAAAGTCCAAATTCTGCATTTTTATACCAGTTTACACAAAACTGTAAAAGCAGTCTTTTCTGTAATGTCCACATCTTCCACACACTAACTGCTGGTCAAGTGCCACAGTCACGGGAATAATCCTTTTTGTTTTAAAAAGATCTTAGTTTTTCATATTTACATTAACATATCTTATCAGAATTTTCCTTGTTATGTCACACCATTTAGTCCTCTAACATCATGCACGTTTTCACTTTTCATAAAATATTTAAAACATCAGTTAAAAAGAACAAATTTATGTAAAATACAATTAATAAATTATTTACATACTGTTGAAGTTCTCTTCAAAATGATCCTTCTGCTTCCTAATATTTATTCCCATCACAATATCCTTTGGAACTTCATCTGCTTTAAATAGCTGTAATAACTTCTTTGGAGGAATTGTGTATCCTGCATATAAAATATAAACATAATTACTAATTAGTCTATCACAACTGGACAAGGATCACTTTAGTAAAGGAATGAAGACAAAACATTCAAACTCAAAGTGTATATTAACAACAGGATAATGTACAGATGTTTGTCACTACAGGCCCTGAACATTACTGCAGACGGTAACAGAACTACATTAGTCATCACAGATGCAATGGGGAAGCAAATGACAACATCCCTAGATATTACTAATCCTTAACAAGTCAGTGCTAACCATATGATTGGAAATGACAACATCCTTAGATATTACTAATCCTTAACAAGTCAGTGCTAACCATATGGTTGGAAATGACAACATCCTTAGATATTACTAATCCTTAACAAGTCAGTGCTAACCATACGGTTGGAAATGACAACATCCTTAGATATTACTAATCCTTAACAAGTCAGTGCTAACCATATGGTTGGAAATGACAACATCCTTAGATATTACTAATCCTTAACAAGTCAGTGCTATCCATATGGTTGGAAATGACAACATCCTTAGATATTACTAATCCTTAACAAGTCAGTGCTAACCATATGGTTGGAAATGACAACATCTTTAGGTATTACTAATCCTTAACAAGTCAGTGCTATCCATATGGTTGGAAATGACAACATCCTTAGATATTACATAATCCTTAACAAGTCAGTGCTAACCATATGGTTGGAAATGACAACATCCTGAGATATTACTATTCCTTAACAAGTTAGTGCTAACCATATGGTTGGAAATGACAACATCCTTAGGTATTACTATTCCTTAACAAGTCAGTCCTAACCATATGGTTGGAAATGAAAACGTCCTGAGATATTACTAATCTTTAACAAGTCAGTGCTAGCCATATGGTTGGAAATGACAACATCCTTAGGTATTACTAATCCTTAACAAGTCAGTGCTAACCATATGGTTGGAAATGAAAACATCGTGAGATATTACTAATCCTTAAATTAGTGCTAACCATATGGTTGGAAATGACAACATCCTCAGGTATTACTAATCCTTCACAAGTCAGTGCTAACCATATGGCTGGAAATAAAAACATCCTGAGATATTACTAATCCTTAACAAGTCAGTGCTAACCATATGGTTGGAAATGACAACATCCTTAGTCAATGCTAACCATATGGTTGGAAATGAACACAGAAATGCCAGGGGGATTAACAGAAAGTACAGTACAGGAGAAACACACAGCAGAAATAGGAAGTTGTACCATGCAATTAATAGAAAGAAAACAAAAGAGGCAAACAGAAATAAATGACTTAGGAGTACAGGGGCCGTGTAAAAGGATGGAGTGGGACAAAGGCAGTAAGAAAAGGAATATTATAGATATCAGACCGAATATATGAGTAATATAATTTTTATCAGACAAGAAGCTGTAACAGGGGGAACAAGTGAGGATACAGAGACAGGTATACTAATTTGTTACTGTTTGGCTGCCCAGAAGGAGGGAGTTTCTATGCAAATAAGTATGCAAAGCAGCTGATGAAGATAGTGAAGGAACAAAAAGGAAGGGACGGCGGGTCGTGACTGGAATAAGACAAACATGATGACGTGGTTAATACAGGAAAACATAAGTCAGATAAGTAGTACTACAGGCAGTGCCTTGGGGTGGGGAAGGGGGTTGTGGGTGCACAATGTGAATGCTGAAGCTAAATGAAATTCACACCAAAATATTCCAGAGTGTGTTACAATGGGAGATATCAATTAGTTAGGTAACACCATAGGAACACGACTGATGGCAGTAAAGTTCCTGACTAGTTTCTTGTGCTATGTAACTACTGGTTAATTACATATATTGAGGTCAATGGCGTAGACAGTTCTATTTTTATTTTTTGTTTTGTTTAGGAATGATGAATGAAAAAGGACTCACTTAAGTGTGATTTTGTGATTTAAGCTGAAAGATCCAAGATGGGTTAAGTGCTTAAGGTACAGAACTGCAAAGGGAGAGGACAGAAAGTGTAAACTATTTAATAAAGTAAACAGCTTATAAAACTAGATGACACTGATTGTTGGCCACCATACTTTATGAACAGCAGAATGTAACTGTTATTTTTATTTAATTAGAACATTGTTGATCCTGTTTTTGACAAACAGGAAAATTCCAACCATGCAGACACAATAAAAAAGGACATAATTTTCAAGGCTAATATTACATATCAGTATTTTTAAAATGCAGTTATATTAACTCTAGTCTGTATGCAGAATTGTGTATTCTTAATTCACTCATTAATGCCTACCAGCAGTTAGTTAATTAGATGCCACATTCCTGGTTACCAACAGGAATACAGCTATTGCCTTGTGCTGAGGGCAAAAAGGAAAATTAAATGTGGGAATGTCTTTCAACTGAAGAAGAAAACAACAACTGAATCTCTTATTCAGCTGAAATCACTTTCTCTGAATTAATGCGCATAAACGAGGAACTGAATACTGCAAATTCAGTACAGCAGCTAATTTGTAGCAGTGGCAGATCCAGGAATATGTGAAGGGGGGGCACAGTCTGGTTAGTCAAGTACCAGGGTTGGAATGAGAAAGTGGAACACTGGTTTTCAGGGGTGTGTAAAGATCACCTTAAGATGCTCTGCATCATGTGAAAAGACAGCAATATACATTCAGTTGATAAACAGATGAATGTATGCATGACCTCTAATACAATGTTCATGCTAAAAATTAACACTAAAAGGTATTTTCTGATACCTAATATAATTGTAGTACAGTAAACAAATGTAGTAGACAGCTGGGGTGGTTATGGATAGACTGTGTTTTATTCCCTTCCACACTCAGTCACACACTCTGAAGTAACTGCAGATGTTCAGAAAGATGAGGAATTTACTCATAAGTTCATCACTACAGACAGGATCCCTACTGCAGATTAGGTGGTGCCAACCTGTAGCTGGGATGGGTGCTTGTTCTGGATTATTCTTGCTTGCTTAGTGGCTATTAAAACATTGTGTGCCACTATCAGTATCACTGTTTTTACATTCAGACTGTTCACATCATTTCACAGGGGATAAAAGTCATTTCAAGTGACTGTATCACATTTACGATTAGCTAGGTATGATGACATCGTATGTGCTGAGGACACACCTTTCCTGCCTAACCTCAATGCCCACTACTCATTCAAATCGTCTACTCTACAAGTCCCCATGGCTGGTGGAGGGTTATCTATATACCCCCAGAACGCCATCATATCTACTCATACAGTGAAATAACGACCTACAAATAATCCATAAATTGTTAATGTAAATAAGATAATCTACAACATACTAGCCCAATACCAGCCTCCTTTCATGTCACCAGCAATGCATGAAGCATACCTAAACAAACTGAGGTCATCATACCTCTCAACCTGCAGACATAAGCTCTTGGAAAGCAGATACAACCAAAAATCTGGACAGCAAAAATGATATACCTAACCTCATACCTCCTCCTCCTACTTCACTATGACTATCAGAAACGAGGTGCAGAAAGGTATCAACAATGAATCACACAGGCATAGTAATTCCAAGGTACAGGCACTTCTCTTTTCATAAGGAAAGTTGTGGTGGAAGGCAAAAGTCCAGGAAGTCATCAAAAGAAAGAAGGAGTTCAGGAAAAAGTGGAAGGTGGAAAAGATGGACCAGGCTGGGAAGGAATTTAAGTTGGCTAGCAAATAAGCTAAGAAAGACACTGCAATAGCAAAGAACAGGGCATCACAGGCACTTTACCAGCTTCTGGAAAGCGACTCATTAGGTGGCACAAAGAAACTATATCAGGTTACAAGACAAAGACAAAGATAAAGAAGACAGTCAGACACCCTTCATAAGGGATGCCAGCAACAACCTCACCAGTCCACAGGTCATCAAAGGCAGATGGAAGGAGTACTTTCAGCAGCTTCTGAATGAAGAAACCCCCACAGAAGCTGTACTGTCCCAGACACAGCCTAGGATGAGACAAGGGGAGGAGCCAACCCTAAAAGAAGTACGAACAGCACAAAGGAAAATGAAGTCAGGGAGAACAGCAGGCTCAGATGAGGTCACAGCAGATACGATGAAGATGAAGAAATGAGGACACGAGAGTAAAAGCCAAAGTAGCTCCAACTGAAGAAAAGATCAAAGATAACAGATTACGGTGGTTTGGACACGTGCAGAAAAGCAGAAGACAATCTGGTGAAGAAGATTTGGGACAGACAGGAAGAAGGTAAGAGGAAACGAGGGCATCCAGGAAAGAGGTGGATGGATTGTGTGAGAGAACATCCGCACCAGTCAGGCATGAGTGTCGAAGAAGGCAGGAGTAAGGCAATGAACTGAGAAAGAAGGCGACGGTAACACGACACCCCAACCCCATGGAGAAAATGGGAAAAAAGTGGCTGATGATGATGATAGTAAGATGGATAGCAGACTGGCTAAAACACGGAATCTTCAAAGTGCCAGTGGCAATTGTCTTATCAAGAAGAATGAAGGCAGTCAATCCTGACCTGAGAACTCAGTATCTGAACGCTTTTTAGCATTTACTTTTTATATCTGCAGGCTGTAAACAAGGATCTCTGCCTCCCTACGTTTGCAGATGACTGCAAACAGTGAGTTACTGTCAGCACCCCCCCCCCCCGATTACACTACCCTTTACCAATAACTAGTGTACTAAAAACAGGCTCAGATTAAATCCAAAAAAGTACAATATTGTCTCATTTAGTAGGCAACTCTTTTTGTCAGCCTAAAGCACAGAGAATACCCCACTTCAAAATGAAAATTTTGTTAGTGGCCTTGAATCATGGATTGAATATTCCCTTTCATTCAGTCATCAGGTAAAATCCTTCTAGTTAGTGCAGTTAATTGCCAAGAGAATGTCATTCAGATCTAAAGAGGACAATGTCACTTTACATTCAGCATTTATTAGCCAATTAAGTACAATGTACATTTCAGGATGTACTTCACCAACCAACTACAAGGAACCCATAAGTTCTAAGATCATTTGCATAATGACCATGAGTTCCTGAGAGATACTGGAAGCACTGCCCCTTTATTAGACTCTTGAAGGAAGACCAATGCCTTGCCTCTGTGGCATGAAAGATACAGTTGTCCTAGATCTTTTTGTATGTCCACAAGTTTACTAGTTCCACAAATGCCAGAACAAGGTACCTAAATCCTCACCAACAGGTAAATGAAACGTGATGGAGAGAAAAAATTCATCACACATCACTTCCCCCACCTCTGAGACAGACTGCCCCCTGACAGTTAAACAGTGTAATATACTGTCATTGTTGAAACAAGTCCTAGGTGATTGAATGGGCACCCATAAATTCACCCTGGGCTTGTCTAGCATAATCTTCTTAGAAAAAAAGATACAGACAAAGGTTGGGTACTGGCAAGGCATAAATCCTCACAAGACTCAACTGCCTTGACATTAAAGAAGAAATTTTTTTTAGTAAAAGGACTATGCACTGCTACAAAAAAAACAGTATTTTCTAACTTTGGATCTTTGGCACTTTCCCATTAAAATTTGATGGTGTCTTTCGGCTTTTTCCCGGTTAGGGGTCGCCACAGCGGAACTCCAGTCCGCTAATGATTGGCAGTAGATTTTCACGAACGCCGAGGTGCCAGCATTTACGCATGTCTTTCGAACGCCCATTTACACATGTCTTTCGAAAGCCCACCCGACCGCGGGGAGGACATGCAGACTCCACACAGAAGGCACTTCCTGCACTCCAGGCGAGAATCGAACGGGAGAACCTCTTGCTGTGCGGCAACAATGCTACCACTGCACCACCGTGGAATTGTCCCTTTAAAATTTGATAATATACATTAAACACTTTAATATGATATACATCACCACAATAAACTACAATTTGACAAAACAGATTCTGGTGGCGACATTTATACACACACACACAAATACACATTTATTTACACATACATTGACACACAGACATACATACCACATAGGACAAACACAGATGTAAAATCTTTTATAACTACACAAATGAGCAGACTTATTAGAAATAAACTACCCAGCCTAACATAACCAAATATATCCCTGAAGTAAAAACTGTCCTCACTAAGTGCAGTAAAAACTGTAAAAATAAAAATCAGAGTACAAAGCATAACCTCACTTAAAATATGATGTTTGTTAACAAAAAGTTCAATAAATACATAACTCCTGCTTATTTCCTCCTTCATCAATGACATCCAACATCATTAATTCGAAGCTTAAATAAGATTTTCCAAAGAATAAAAATATACAACAACTTACCTATAATGTCCAGCAGCTATGTTGAAAAAGCATGGCTAGCAGCTGCCTTCCTCAACTAAGCTGATTGTAGATACCCTCTACAGAAAATGTGTCCACTGCCAAGCAAACATAGAGAATATCTTATAACACTTGTCTTGATTGGAATCAAGTTCAGAAGTTTTGAAATTCTCCTTTTATGAAACCTACTAAAGCCTATGTGATAAATAAATTATGATATGCCAGTTGCCACCAAAACTAAGCATTCTTAAAAAAATTATAAAGATTTTGATAAATTGTCCTTTTTACTATGTCTATGAATTGTCAGCTATACTAAAGTCCACAGAAGTTGAGAAACATACCTCACCTCACACAAGAACATACCCAACCACTCCCCGACCAGACAAAAAAAAAAAAAAAACAAAGCATCTTTTTTCACAACAGGCTGCACCCTGCTAAGGCCTAAAAATCAGTACATTGTGAGTAGTATGTTACACACTGGTTAACAAATTCAAATACTCAAATACACTGATGAATAAATACATTTCAAACTTCAGATTAAATCTTAAACTTTAACAATTAAGTCAGTCAACAGTGGAATTAGTGTCTCATGAAATGAATACGGCCATTTTCACCTCAAATACCACCATCTATTATTCACCTCCCTGGTCCAAGACCAACAACTGTTAACTCATCCAAGAGTGATTAAAGCAAGCTTAGAATAATTCACATGCAAACTAATTTAGTCAAACTCCCCTTACCTTATAGTGTGCCAGGGGCATAACAAGAATATGTAGCTATTTTTAAAATTTGAGAAACGTGTGTGTGTGTGTGTGTGTGTGTGTGTGTGTGTGTGTGTGTGTGTGTGTGTGTGTGTGTGTGTGTCTGTGTAGATTACAATCTGCAGAAAAAGATAAAAAGGGCCTCCTACTCAACCAGGCTTTGCTTCATTTCACCCTCTGATTTTTGTAGTTTCATCAGTTCAGCTAAATAGCTAGTTAAAACAACTTCTACTTTTCCAGTCTTTTATTATTTCAGTTTATATATTCCTTAGTGTTTCACTTAACACATTTGATTTATTTTTCCTCTAAATTTCTAGAAATCATTTTGTGTATCAAAGCTGAATTTAACTGCTTTTTGCTGAATATCTGTGGGATTCTTAACAGACAGTTTTCTTTTCTCTCTTTCTGGTTGATTTTCTCTCAGGTACTCCCAAAATCCTCTTTGCTAGCATCCAGGGAATGTAATTACTAACTAGGGACTGATGTTTACTCATACTTACAGTTTTGGGAGCCCTTTTTCTCATTTTCTGCTTTGACACAGGGAGAGATGAACTCAGTCTGTTGATCGGTGTGCAGCCATCTTGGAAGTCTGCCCTCTTCATCCTCATTGTATCCATTAGCCCATATCACTCAGATTTCCCCATCCCTTTCCTCAGTGACACCTCCTTACAAAGTTCATGGTTCACCACTTGCTCTACATTCTGCCTCCATCTCTTACTAGACAAGACCACCAACTCATTACTCCCTCTCCACTTCCACTATCTCAGTACCATATTAGGTCCCCGATTCCAAAGGTTCTCTGCTTCCCACACCTTTAATTTCATGTTAAAGCAGCACAATTGTCTGCATCCATCCTTCATAACCTCCAATTATCCTTTACCTCTAAAATGTATGTAGTCCATCTACAACAAAAACACTGGCCCTAAAGGTCAGCACTACTCTGTATGCCTGCATTGTCCCTTCTACCCTCTATCAACAACCCCATCCCCACCTCTCTACATTCCATCCTAATGGCTGTTATATCCTATGCAGGATATAACCCACACTTAGCTTAGGCTACTGCAGCAGGGATCTATTCAAACATCTACTGGTATGGTAATTTTACTTACACAACTGTAAGTTCTTATGGACTTCCGCGGTAGTGCAGCGGTAGCGTTGTTGCCTCACAGCAAGAGGTTCTCCCATTCGATTCTCGGCTGGACTGCGGGGAGTGCCTTCTGTGTGGAGTCTGCATGTCCTCCCCGCGGTTGGGTGGGCGTTCGGAAGACATGCGTAAAAGGTCACGCCTTCATTGAAGGTTGGACGTTGAGCTGGCACCTCGGTGTTCGTGAAAAATCTACTGACAATCATTAGCGGACAGGAGTTCCGCTGTGGTGACCCTTAACCGGGAAAAGCCGAAAGACAACAACTGTAAGTTCTTATGCTAATTGTTTTGCAGATATGCAACAAATTTGTCAGTATAGGATTAGAAGGTGCTTTGTTGGCTAGGAACAGACTGCTGTAGACATCTGAGTAAAGAGACAGGGCTTTCAGACAGTCTGCATAGGATTTATTTACTCTCTGTGGTCTCTCAAGCTGTTGCAAGTGCCTGGTTAGGTACATGCTGAAGGGTAAATTGTACTCAATGATGGGTTTGATGACAATACTGTACAGCAGAACAATCACCTCCTTGGACCTGGATGCCCTTACTTAAAAGCTGTGTAACACAGAGTATGTTTCTTACCACAAAAAACACGTGGTGGTCAAATGTCAGGTTACTGTCAGCATGCGTTCCCAGATCCCTGACCACCAGTCTACTTTTAGGGATGTATTATCAATGTGGTAATTTCCAGGGGTGGCTGTCTTTCCAAAGGGTACTATTAAGCATTCTGTCACATAGGGCTTTGAGACTGCCTGCATAGCAGTTGTTTACTCTCCGTGGTCTCTCATGCTGTCACAAGTGCCTGGTCGGGTACATGCTGAAAGGTGCATTGGACTCAATGACTGGTGTAATGAGCGCAGAGTAGAGCAGAACAATGAGCTCCTTGGACCCGGATGCCATGCCCTTACAAGTTGTGCAATATACAGTAATTTTTGTACCACAGTAGACATGTGGTGGTCAGGGGTCAGGTTACTGTCGGCATGCGTTCCCAGATCCCTGACCACTAGTCTACTTTTAGGGATGTATTATCAATGTGGTAATTTCCAGGGGTGGCTGTCTTTCCAAAGGGTACTATTAAGCATTTTGTCACATAGGGCTTCTCTCCATGGTCTCGCATGCTGTCAAAAGTGCCTGGTCGGGTACATGCTGAAAGGTGCATTGTACTCAGAGTAGAGCAGAACAATGACCTCCTTGGACCTGGATGCCATGCCCTTACAAGTTGTGCAATACAGAGCAATTTTTGCAACACAGTAGACATATGGTGGTCAAAGGTCAGTTTACTGTCGGCAAGCGTTCCCCTGGCCACTTATCTACTTTTAGGGATGTATTATTATTATTACTGTGGTAATTTCCAGGGATGGTCATCTTTCCAAAGGGTACTGTTATGCATTTTTTTCACTTTTAGTTTAAGTCCACTGCTCTGGCACCATTTGTTTGTCTGCATCAGGCATTCTTAAAACCAATGACTGAATTTTAGTGCCAAAACTTGGGGGAAGGGTTGCTGCCCTGGGTGCAAGCTTTTATGGGGCATGATTGGCAGTTGCCAATTGGGTATGATGCAAAGCCATGTGATAATGAGGCTTTTTAAATGAATTTTTATGCTGTGTTACCTGTAGTAAGGTGTTTTAATTTTACTTTTTTTTTTGTCCCTCAACTTAGGAGCCAGTGTGGGGGAGCTGCCCAAGGTGTCAGGTAACTGAGACACAGCTCACACACATCTACTTACTTGGCAGTATCTGTGGACTGTGCTGTATGTAACACAAGCTAATGGTGATATATTTACAATAACTACACCTATGAAGCAAAGGTTCTAGTAGAAGTAACACCTGCTATTACTTCTGAATGATGTACCAAAAGCAAACATGCAATAAAATAGAACAGATTATAACTTGTCACTATCACACCACAGAATAGCACTTACTAAACAATCAAGCCTATGTTATAAAAATGACACTAAATGATTAATGCAGACATATAAAATAAATTAAAATATTCCATTAGTTGATGTTTGCCCACTGGATTTCATTATTAGGTATTACATAACAGATAATAGCACTCATCTAACATTCTAGACTATGTGGTTGAATGTGCTTTGCAATGATTTTTTTTTTTTTCAGTTGTTTACTAGTTTATTAGTGTGATGCAATTAATGTCATCTGCAAGTTGTTTTACTGTCCATAACTGGCAAACTTTCAACTCTGTTTTGCTGCATGGTACATTCTCAGGCCATCACCTACTCTCTCTTCTGCCACCCCATACACAGCCGTATGTTTATCTAAATGTAAATGTAAATATATATATATATATATATATATATATATATATATATATATATATACATATATATATATGTGTGTGTATATAAAGTTCACCAGTGGCAGACACACAATACTCAACTCCCCTTGATTAGGCTTTAGTGGAAACAGAGAATGATAAGGTGGTTCTCTGTGGCAGTTCCTAGGAAACAGCATGGTGTCCTTTATCACTTCTATGATGGCATCAGCCCTATACCTAAAATAACATTCATTATCCAAATATGTAATTAATCTGGGGAGAATGAACTGGTTTAAATGAGGAAGGTAGCAACTCATGCAATTCAGCAACCTGACAAGCATTTTTTTTTGCATTTTCTTGAAATGATAGCATGACAGCTTAAAAAAAGTCAGGGATGCATGAAAGTCAGATGCCATCCTTCAGTTTAAGTTTGTTATAAAATGTAAATCACCAGTAAGGTAAAACAAACCAACAACTATGTTATAAACCTGCTTAGAAATGTTCCACTGCATGTGAATGCATAGCCGCTAATGTTTTAGCAGAACAGAATAACCGCGAGAGACGGCAGATAACCGCTGATTTTAATGATAAAAATTTCAGCAGTACTTTGCTCTGACTCATATTATAAATATGTATTTTAATTAATATTTATTTATTTATTTATTTGAAAGGTTAAGTAATAAAAATCACTGGACAGTACAAGATGCTCACATAATTAAATACCTGCAAGGCAGAACAGAGCAAACCTCAGCTCAGTACGTGTTTGGGTAGTAATAACAATCTTGGGACTGTCACTAAAGTGCATATTTAATTAGACGATGAGAAGATAAAATGAGAAAATGGTGACATCCGATTGTGGGAGGGATTACTGAAGGTGAGCACAGGACACTCTGAAGAACTTATTCTTCTTTTGGCTTTTCCCGGTTAGGGGTCGCCACAGCGCAACTCAGGTCCGCTAATGATTTGCAGTAGATTTTTTATGGTGCCAAGGTGACAGCTCGATGCCCAACCTTCAACAAAGGCACGCCCATGCAAGCATGTCTTTCGAACACCACTCAACCACAGGGAGGACATGCAGACTCCACACAGAAGCAGAGAATCGAACAGGAGAACCTCTTACTGTGAAGTGACAATGCTACCGCTGCACCACACTCTGAAGACCAAAACTGCTAAAAGCTAGTACTAGAAAAAAAAATGAAGTAAGAACTAGGTGTCGTGTTTATGATGTACTATCTATTGGTATTTAAAAGTTTTTCAGAGACACCCAACTTTGATACTCTCCCTTTAAGGAAAAAAAATTACCTCACGATTTCTGAATCTGACCATTAGTCCGCACTCACTGCAGCAGTGGATAAAAACCAGGCAGCAACTGAATGCCCTAAATAACAAAAGAAAGAATATAAGGTGAAGAACCAGATGAGAAGGCAAGAAATGTGGAAAAAACAAATATAGTTGCAAGTATAGAAACCTTCTGGAAGAGCCTCATGTTAATCAAGAACAAATGCAGGAATGGTTAAGGATAGGTGACTTTACATCAAGAAATGAAAGGTTAATATTGGCAGCCCAAGACACTGGGCTACGTACACGCTGGTTTACCAAGTCCATTGAAAATGTGGGAGAAACTGACATATGTAGGTTTTGTAAAACCAAATTGGAAACAGTCACACACCTTGTTGCTAGTTGAGATGCACTAATGGCAGAGGGACTGTATACTGAAAGGTATAATAATGTGGCGAGAATGTTACACTGGAGATTTTGCAAACATTATGATAGTGAAGTGGCTGAAAAACACTGGAAACATAAGCCACAAAGAATCATAGAAAATGATGAAGTTTATATCACATGGAATCACCCAATACCAACAGTTCAAAAGATAGATGCTAGAAAACCGGATATAGTGGTCCAAGAAGAGAAGACAAAAGTAGCATTGATCACTGAAATCGCCACACCTAGTGACTACTGTTGTCTTGCGTATAGAGACACACAAAGTCATAAAATACCTTGATCTGCAGGCAGAAACGAGAGCCATGTGGAAGAAAGATACCCAGACAGTTCCAATAGTAGTAGGAGTAACTGGTCTTATAAAAAAGAATTTACAATAGTATTTAGATAGATTACTAATTCATGTAACACCGTACGAATTGCAGGAGTCATTACTGGCCACATTGCGGGTGCTGCGAAGGGCACTTTTGGCTGACATCAGAGTGAAACAATACTAATTTCATGAACTTTAATCGTACTTTGACTTAGGAACTGGGTCCATTCCATCATGGAATAAGAAATCAAAAAGATTTGGAGAAATTAAAAACAGCAGTTCTACTTGAATGTTTGAATGGGATGTCAATCAACTGTGCAGTTTGGTGCACGTCTGAGAGCATACAATCTGTTTTTCCATTAACTAAATCCTCACTGCGATGAAATGCACTTTCACTCAACTGCAATGGAGATGCAATTAGAGGAGCAATTAAGGATAATCCTATAGATCACCTGACTGCACCCTCCAACTGCATCTCCGATGCATCTTTCACGCAAAAATTAAAAAAATGATAAGTTGAAATGGAACTGTACCATTTTGGTGGTAGATTTTATGTTTTTAACAAAAGCATAGTGCAGTGCATTTCTTTTTCTTTTTTAGCTCACAGAACGGCTTTAAAAAGGGGGTGGCATGTGCCCCTGTCCCCCTGCCTAAATCTGCCACTGTGTTGTACAGCAGAAGTGATATATACAGTCTGTTTTTCCAGCAGTGTTAGCTTAAATTGGACAAGGCAGGCCATGAAAACACACTGCAGGTAGGATTAACACAGTGCGATTAGTACAGCTAGTAACTCTGCCCAAACTATAGCAGTTTTGTAAAATTTCAGGAAATACTTCACAACAGATTCCCAGATATTCCAAGGCTACTTAGTCTTATCACCATTCACACCTTCCTAATATCCCCATCTTATCCTGTAACTTCAGGAGGGTCATACCAGCCAATCCCAGAGTAAATGTGTGTATACCTATCCAGACGTACTTTAAAGGAAGATACTGAATCTCACTGCTTACCTAATAGAGAAAGTTTGGGAGGTACTGGGTTCTAAACCTTATCCTGACCTTGTTTTATTTCATTAAAAAGTAACACATATTATTTCTAGATTTATTATCTAACTGCTACTCCATTTCATTTTCCTTTATCTCCCTTTCTTATCTACATCTACATTATTGTTTTTCTTCTCTTTTCTTAACTAGTATTCTGTAGCAACAATTAAATATAACTTCTTATTAACTCTACTATGTTTTTACAATTATATGTAACCTTCTTTATGTACTTTATAAATTTGCAACCTCTTATTTACTTCTCTTATCTTTACAATATAATGTATTTGCATTCTAAATATGTACTTCTGTAATTGTGAATTTGATTTGTATTGTGTGGAGCTTTTCTCCCTGGGCCTCTACTGAAAATGGACATATATCCAGCTAGACTAGCCCGGTCAACAAATGTAAAATAAAAATAAAATAAATAAACTAAAAAAATCTGTTAGTGAATGTTTAGTTCTGTGCTTTTAGCAATGGTGATGATATTGGACTTGCAGAGAAACAGGCGGTCTAGGACAACCTGGACTCTAATAATGTGACAAGTGAAACAGAACTCTTCTTAAATGTTTATAATGCACAATAACTGGACAGAATGTGCAGCCTCTCTTGATAGCTTATGTACTTCAGGCCTCTAATCCCTTTTGCCAAAAACCTTTCAGATCTTTCAGCTGATATGTTAAGTGAGATACATTCGGAAGGAGGCATTGTATTCAATAATTAGTCTGACTAATGCCACATACAACGGAGTGTTTTCTACTTTAGACCTTAAAGATATTCCGCTAGTAAATAGCTGTACTAAATAGAAAGAATTCCTGACAACCGTTATCATATTATGGTCAAAAGAGAGAGAGAGAGAGAGAGTTATCCAACTAAGTTTGTAAGCACAGCCTACATTTTGTTTTGTAGTGGCATGTTGTCTGTACAATATGATAAAGGACAAAAGTGATGATATTAGTGCACCACAAATTTACTAGGGAGAGGTCAAAATTAGGGTGTCACTTGACAAGAACCCTGTCTGCTGTCATTTGCAAACATTGTTAACCAGAGGTCTTGTCTCTCTCTCTCTCTATCTCTCTCCTTGAGCCACAACTGGTCGCTTTCATTCTTTCTGCTGAAGCACTTGCTGCCCACACTATGTGGGCTCTGTCTTTCACCAGTTTGTTATCCATCTTACCACATATGGAATTATTTTTAAAGTATTTAGCTCCTGTACGATACCAGCATGGAGAATGGCATCAAAGGCCTTGGGCAGATCAAGATGTGTGCTACACAGCCACTGTCTACAGCCTTAGTAACCATTTTGAAGAAGATTACAAGACTGAACAGACAAGAATTACCCTTCACATAGCCAAACTGCTGGATAAACTCTAAGGTTCTTGATATCACTACTAGAGAAGATGAAATCAAAGGTCAAATCTTCTGAATCATCATAGACTTCAAGAAGACTTTTATTATAGAAGACAGAAAATACTGCAAACCATTGTGAGTTGTAGGCAGCACTGTATATGTGTAAATATTTGTAACGTTTAACTTTCATTTTGAAAGAAAAATGATTATACATGTTCAATTAATTTGATGTTTAATTTAGAAATTAGTTTGCTCTTTTATGATTAATACTGTCTGGCAAAAAAACCTGATATCATAATTTATGAGGTCAGTTCTAATGTACACTGTGGTTTTAGAGATGAGTCTTCTAGGTCTGATAGGTCTGTTATTGCCCATGTCAGTTATAAGGCCACCCTTACCGAGTGGTGTCAAAATTTGCATGATGGGTGGTGAGGACCATCATCGATGTTCATGTGCAACCATCAACAAATGACACTGCTTGTTGTCTAGTAACATGTACCATATGTCTTGTAATATTGGTAATGTCAACCATCAGCTGCACATGTACAACTATCAACAAATGACACTGCTTGTTGTCTAGTAACATGTATCATATGTCTTGTATATTAGTAATATCAACCATCAGCTGCACATGTACAACCATCAACAAATTACACTGCTTGTTGTCTAGTAACATGTATCATATGTCTTGTACATTAGTAATGTCAACCAACAGCTGCACATGTACAGCCATCACCAAATGACACTGCTTGTTGTCTAGCAACATGTAACATATGTCATGTATATTGGTAATGTCAACCATCAGCTGCACATGTACAACCATCAACAAATGACACTGTTTGTTGTCTAGTAACATGTATCATATGTCTTGTATATTAGTAATGTCAACCATCAACAAATGACACTGCTTGTTGTCTAGTAACATGTATCACATGTGTTGTATATTGGTAATGATAACCATCAGCTGCACATGTACAACCATCAACAAATGACACTGCTTGTTGTCTAGTAACGTGTATCGTATGTCTTGTATATTGGTAATATCAACCATCAACTGCACATGTACAACCATCAACAAATGACACTGCTTGTTGTCTAGCAATGATGTCCAACATTTATATTGGCAATGTCTACCAACAGCTGCACATACGAGTTGAGCTCTGTTCTGTGACAGTCTGTATATGTGAAACAGGGTAAAGTTTATATTTGTACTCAAAATTATGACATGGTTCACTTTGTTCATCACAGTGGGTAGAGATTTGGGTTGTATGTTTGATTGTTTCTCAAATTTACAGACAACATTTTGCACCTATGAGCCATTCCCCTAACATTGTCAATATGAATTCTTCTGTTGTATACTGTGCTGTTTACAAGGACAGGAAATAGACAAGCCATGGGTTCAAATTCTCATGAGCCCTGCCTTTTTTCAATTATTATACTGCAAACAGAGGAAATTCCCTGAAGTATCTTTCCCCAAAACAGTCAGTATAATGTTCTTTTGCAGCACACCACGCTGAAAGACTGTTTAGAAGACTAGGATAAAATCAAATCAGGAGTTCAACTCCACTGAGGCCTGTTTTTTTATCATCAGTCTGCTAACAGAGCCAACCCCCTGAAGTGTCTTTTTCTGAATATTTCAGCTCAAATTCACCTTGTTATGGAGCTAAGTGTGTAATACAATTGGAGACAGTTTATGGATCAGATCCTTTCAGAGTTTTTTTTATTTTCATTTAACATTTATGTTATAACACAGGAATACTCACTACAACATTACATTGCTTGCACACATGCAGGATGGTAAATCATCTTACATTAATTGTATCCTGTATGTCCTGTCTGACATTTGCATAAATCTACATTTAAGCATTGTCCGATCCCAATCTTAACTGTGTTTTCTGCCCCTTCTTTGGTTAACACCTCTGTTTGCAGTCTTTTCTGTCCATTTCTGTTGACCTACTAACTCAATGCTCCACCCTTGGCCATCATTGACCGTTTACCTTTCATAGGACATTTTCTCTGCATATACATTGCCTTAAGTTACAATAATATATCAGCAGCATAGCTTGGTTGTCTGTGCGGGAGGATTCACAATGACTGTCATATGTGCTCTTGTACCTACGATGCTTACTGCAGCCGTTCATACTTTTATCTGGTTGCAATGCACCTTGTACTGCAGACATAACAGAAGCTTGTCATCATGAAAACAGCCTGGTCACAAGCACATACTGTAAGTATCAAGGCTCGTTGAGCAAATTATGTAAATAACGATGACTTGGCTGCAATGCTGGATACAACATTCCAAGTTCCCCAGCTATTCCTTCAGGTACATTTTCTTTTATGGCTGATATTCAGATACTGTAGCATATAGATCTAGTCTCCAGGTCAAGGTCAACCAGTTTATTATTCTGCCATCCTATTTTTTCCAGGTCGTATAGTTACTTGTTATGTAACTGCATCTCTGTTTTCAGAGCAGACTTGTCTTCCTTTTGGTTTTGGATTCTTTCTTTTTGTTTTCCCACTTCATGTTGCTGGTGTCCAACTGTCTTTGTTGCTCTATATCCTCAGCTACTTTCACTGACTTTTGGAACAATTTTCACTCTTGTTCCTCTTGTGGAGCAGTTTTGCACACCTCCAGCTCATTCTTACCTTATTCCTGTTCCCTGTCCTTCTTTATAATTTCAGTTTTGGCACCAAGAACCACTTTCTTTCTTTAAATTGACCTTCTGTGCAGAGCTGCATGCATAAGCAGCGACTTTGCATCAGTTTGTTAATATCCCCGTGTTACTTTGTGATTTTAAACAGGAGGAAATTCTTACCTGTACCAATTGGTAGGATATCCCAATGACTGGGAAAAATTCTGGGTAGTGCTCATTGTGGAAAGGGGGAAGACTAAAAAGGAAGAGTGTGACTGGGGATTATTTATTATTATTAGATTATGAAAGGTCCACATGTCTGATTTACAATGGGCCCAGCTTGCTCACTGCAAAAGGCCTACATGCTTTAGAAATCAACTAACATCATTGCAAACTGGGCCAAGAAGGCTAAATTCTCATAGTATTATAAAAAATTAATAGAGTGAAATCAACTATACATTTTTGTAAGGTTTTATAATTTTTTTTTTTTTTTTTTTTTTTTTTTACAGAGGTGGTAACACATGTTTAGGAAAAGCTTGATATGCTTTTCTAGAGAAGTGGTTAGAGTTACCTAGATGGGATCACAATCATTAGAGCCATTAAATGGACAGCACTGGTTAAGTGTTATGGAGGACTTATACAGGACCATGGCCCCTACAACCGATCTTATTCCAGGCCTGGAGCTCTGCATGCAGAGGTATCCTGTGGAAAAAAAGTAAAAAAAATAGTGTTTACATCTGTAGTATTTTCTTTAATGCAGAACTTAGTGATTATTACAGTATCAATGTTGTTTATGCACAGAATGGAGTCAAGTTGGTGTGCTTTGTTTTTGATGCTACCAGCATTAACAGAGATTCTAAAGGCGGGAGTTTAAATTGGTGGGGACTGTTGATCAGTGGAGAAGGGACATGGCTGAATGTGATATTGCTAGCAAGTAAAAGACACACAATTAGGGGTGGTAGAGGGATTTTCCTCTGTTCATAGGTTCATAGGTTCATACTAGGCTATCTGCCCTAGGGCATTTATAAGCCTAGCCAGAGTGTGTTTGGCTTTCGCCACCCATTTTAAATTAATTTTGCTATGCCCTTTTTCGAGGTTAGTATACTGTGCCTCTGTCTAACAGTGACACAAGTGATACCCGGGGTAAACCTACGATCTCCCATCCACTCATCAAGATTCCTCTTGAAGAGAGTCAATGAGGGGACTCTGCCTAACCTGGACTGGGATTTTATTCCAGAGTGAAGGGAGCCTCTGGGTTATGAATCTATCCCTCCAGCATGTCCTATTTATTTCAGTGCTGAGGTTCAAGTCTCTCGAGCGCGTAGCTCGATGGGATTTGGAGTTTCTGAGGTGCAGCATGTCCATTAATTCCGGGATGGACATGGCTTTATACGTCAGGCACAGATCGCCTCTGAGCAGGTGGTATGCCACTGAGTAGAGCTGGAGTTTCTTTAACCGGGCAGCATATGGCATCTGTTTGAGCCCTTTGATCCTCTTGGTGAGGTACTTTTGGGGTCTTTCCAGTTGCTGCAGGTGTCTGGTAAGGTACATCCCAAAAGGGGCATTGTACTCAATTATGGGCCTGATGAGGGATGAGTAAAGAGGCACGATGACCTCCCCTGATCTAGATGTGAATCCCTTCATGATTAGGTGGGCTACATAAAATGTTTTTCTAACCACTTTGGCCATGTGGTTGTCAAATGAGAGATTGCTATCAACTTGGGTCCCCAGGTCCCTAATTACTTCTTCTGTACTTAATGGATTACCACCTATGTAGTAATTTGTGGGCACTTTGTTTTTGCCAGAGGGGATGAATATACACTTTTTGGCGTTTAGCTTGAGGCCATGGCTCTGGCAACAGTTGTCTGTTTCTATGAGACCCTTTTGGAGGATGCTTGTGTTGGCTTGAGAGTCGATTATGGCGCCCAGTTTGCAGTCATCTGCAAACTTGGTCAGTCACAGTCCTTCCGTGTTGGCCTGTACCTCCGAGAAATATATACCGAACAAGAGAGGTCCCAGGACTGAGCCTTGTGGGATGCCACTTGTAACTGGTTTGGAGTCTAACATGGCTCCAGCAATTCTAACCATATGGGTTCTGTCCTTGAGCCAGTTTGCAACCCATCTAGTGACATAGGGGTTTATATTTAAGCTGGTAAGCTTATCTATAATGCCCAAGTGGGGTATTGTATTGAAGGCTTTTGCGAGGTCCAGGTAGGCTGTGTGGACCACCTTCCCCTCGTCAATGGCCTTGGTGACTGTTTCAAAGAAATCAACCAGGTTTAAGAGGCAGGATCTGCACTTAACAAAGCTGAACTGGGTAGTATCCAGTGTCTGTAGGTCCCCAATATCTTTATTTATGAGGTCCATGATGATCCTTTCCATAGCTTTGCAGACCACGCTAGTCAGGCTTATGGGGCAATAGTTTCCAGGATGCGTTGAGGCACCACCTTTGTGGAGAGGGACCACTGTTGCTGTACGCCACTCTTTGGGTACATATCCTGTAGTAAGGCTGAGATTAAACAGTAGTTTTATGTTTGGGTTTAGCTCTTCTTGGAGTTCATGTAGAAAGCAGCCCGGGACACCGTCTGGTCCCACTGATGCTGTGTTTTTTGCTTTGGAGAGGGCAGCTCTTACCTGAGCATCTGAGATGTCAGGGGGGCAGCACTCTGCTGGGATAGATATTTGCCCTTTTAGTGGGGAGGTGGGGGAGAAGTTTGCGCTGAACCTGTCAGCTAGGATGTTGGCAATGTCTGTGGGTTCGGTGTATTTTTTGTCATTTTGGACTAATTCTGAGCATATCTGGGAATTCCCACCCAGGTTCCTAACATAACTAAAGAAAACCTTGTGATTATCCTTAGTGTCCTGTGCAATTTTTCTCTCGAAGGTGGCCTTAGACGATTTTATGAGTGCCCGTAGTTTTTTGCTAATAATGATCAGAGATGCCTTCCCTTTTTGGGATTTTGCTCTATCATGTAGTAGCTTCCTCCTTCTATTGTATAGTTTGTTTATGGCTGGGGTCCACCATACAGGACGTCTGCCTTTGGAGGATTGGGTCTTGGTTTTATTTGGGATTGCATGATCCATGCATTCCTGACGGTGTTCATAGAATGCGTTTATAAAGGATTCTGCGGTCTGGGCCGTATTTTCCACAGGCTCGGGGGCTTTGAAGGATTCCACCTCGGTTTTGAGGAGTGTGAAATTTGCTTTAGAGAAGGTTTTCATTGTGGTTTTCAGGGCAGGGGTTGGAGTCGGGATGTGAATATCCAGTGAGATTAGTTTATGGTCTGATCTTACCAGTGAGGGATACACTTCTGGTCTGGAGCATAGAGTCCCCATGTTGGTGATGATCAGGTCCAGTATGTTTTCCCCTCTTGTGGGAGTGGTAACAAGTTGTTCCATAGCATTTGAGTTTATAAATTCTAGGAACTTTTGGGCTAGGGTGTTGGAGCTAGAGTAATGCTCCCAGTCTATGTTTGGGTAGTTGAAGTCGCCCAATATAATGGTGTTTGGAGAGGCCTTCATATTTTCCAGTGTTCTCAGGAAGGCTGAGTGGGGTTCCTGGGTTTGGGAGGATGGTCTGTAGCAGGCTATAAACTGGAAGGCAGTTTTACCCACTGTTAGTTGCACATGGATAGTCTCTGATGCTTCGTGCTGTGCCACCAACCTGGAGGTGTGGGTATCTTTGAATGTTGATAGTCCCCCTCCTTTTGTGGTTCGGTCCAAGTTTTGGGGCCGAAAAGCATGGTATGAGGTATAACCTGGTAGTGCTGGGGTGCTCTCGGGAGCCTTGAACCAGGTTTCTGTTAACTGCACAGATACTGATGTTCTCCATGCTAAGGAGAGTTTCGAGTGCGTGTATCTTGAGGTTTAGACTTCTGGCGTTGAGTAGCATTACTCTTAGTTTCTTATCCCTTGTGATACCTATGGAGGTGGGTTTGTCTTTTGAGCCTTGCCTAAAAAAGGCACTATGGGGGGTAGCAAGAGCCATTGCCAATATCCGGAAGCCCAGGGGTGACAGGTGCAAGCCGTCCTTAGTGAAGCATTGTGGCTTGTTGAGCATGTCATCCCAGGCTGACAGGCATTGGATCCCCTTTGAATGACACCAATACTTAAGCCAGTTGTTGAAATTAATCATCTTGTCTTCATATTGTGGCAACATTCTTGGTGAGGGTAAGATGCTACTCAAGGTCAGGGTCATACCGGCCTGGGCTACATGCTCAGAGAGCTCCTCTATGTCTCTTTTCCTGTAGTCCAGGGAGGTACGTCTCAGGTCATTCACACCAGCATGGCCAATGACTGAGTCATATTTGTACTTGCTGTTTAGCTGCAGGAACCAATTTTATGATGTGGGATGATTTGTTTGCATGGAAGAATTTTATTTATGTATGATTGCAGACCAACGCTTTCTAGCAATCAGTTTGGAATTAAAGTGGTATGCTTTATGGAAAACATAACAGGGCTGGAAGTTTGTGCTAGAAAGTATGAGAATGGTAAGGTTGCAGCAGACTTGTTCTTAGGCTACTTTGAAAATTCATATTTTAACTAACAGAACCAAAGGAGAAAAGTATATATGAATCATTTGTTGGGGGCTTGGCATGAAAGGCTTTTATGGTAAAGAACTTTTTGTCAGGTATTGATGTTAGCAAGCTAGTAATGACTTATGATTGGTTGGTTAAAATTAGAGGAAAAATAAGTCAGTGAAGGATTGAAAATTATTATGTATGAAGGAAATAAAGTAGAGTAGGATGGAATGGGGCTAGGGTACATAACCAAAGCAAAGCCAAGTGTAGCAAGATAAAGTGAACTGGGGACCCTCCACAAATAATTCCAGCAAAACAACAAATTGGGGAAATGTTATCAGACAGTCATTTCTAACAGATGATTAACAACTAAACAGTTTCATCTAGGCCAAATAATTCAGGCAGGAGGAACATGGGAATAAACCACCCAATACATTCTGTGTCAGACCAGCAAAGAGATAATCACTAAATTCAAAATTTCAAAAAACAGTAACATGTTTTCAATATCATCATAGCACAGTACAGCAAAAAATATTCTAAATAGTTGTCAGTATGCTATGAACTACAACTGTTAGAAGCACACAGAATTCTAATAAAGACACAGCAACATGGAGCTAAAATAGTCTGCCTTAACAGTTTACACAAACATTATAGAATGTGACAGGCCTTTCTTAATGCTTGCTTAACATTTTACACAGGAGATCTATTTATGATGTTAAGAACAATGCAGGTACACATACGATAATATAGAGTAGCATTTTATTTTAAAAAGCTGTAAATAAACTGCATCTTTCAGGCTTGAGTTTATTTCTCGGATTTCAAACCGCGATTCTGAGGAATTACTTCAATGAAGCCAAAGTTTCTTTATCTATAAAATAAGGACAAGACCTCTAACAGGTCATCGGAGGAACTAACTACCAGTCTCTCATGGGAGACTGCCTGATCACAATGTGTTATCCATGGGATACATGAGAATAAAAAAGTTACATTAACTACCTAACCAACAAAACAGCCTACTTAAGAGGTGGCTACTTTATGCAGAAAAGGAACAGCTAGTCAAAAATGTCATGCAGTACAAGAAAAGAGTTTAAAAACTGAAAAAAAAAACATGATGTTATAATGGGATATACACCAACAGTAGCAGAACAAGAATGCTAATTCAGAAAAAGAAGTGCTTATGTTTGGGAAGATTCACTGTAGACAAGAAAGAGACGGATCACTTAAGATCATACAAGGTCAGTGGAGACAAATGTTCATAGGTTCATAGATTAGTACTAAGCTAACTGCCCTTGCAAGCCATTTAAGCCTAGCCAATTATCCATTGTGAGACTCAAACCCTGCACCTTGTATTTGTAAGGCAAACACCTAAAACATTAGGCCACCCTCCCAACTTGTTAATTTTGTAAGAACCCTTTGGAATAAGAATAGAGTGACAGAGAGAGAGATATTATATCCCCTCACCAAACAATGGTGAAGTGCATAGTTCTGAATTATTCTAGCACATTTTCATATCATATCATATTGATAACTTTCAAAATAATGAACTCACTTCATAAGCCGGCTCACACTTACCAACAGAAACACAGGTTTCGTAGTTCTGTACCATCACGTCCCTGTACAGCTCCTTATCTTGTTTCCTTAACAACTTCCACTCCTCTTCTGTGAAAGTAACAGTGACATCTTCAAAGGTTTCTGGTACCTGAAAGGACAAAAATCCTCTTCAGTGTTTATTATATTCAACATATAATGTGCAGTCTTTCAGCAGCAGAGACAGCACGATTTTTACTTTCTTAATTTATTGGGTAGGGGGACCTTTCAGCCACATGCTTGGTACAGAAAACAAAGTTATAGATCTGGTGATGCAGCAAATCTGGCTTGTGGGCAATTCAATTAGCATCAGTCTGTGGAGTCGTATATGCAACTAAGAACTATTGGGGGGGTGTATATATATATATATATATATATATATATATATATACATATACATATATATATATATATATATATATATATATATATATATATATATATATAAAATTTATAAACACATAGACATTGGGTCCCCTTCAGATGGTCAAACATTCAAAAGTTCAACTTTCATATGGCCAAGACCATATGATCGAACTTTTGAAAACTCGACTGAACTGAATGGAGATCTACATGCAGCGCGGAACGGGAATATTTTCCGTTACCGCAATGTAGTGCGATTTCAGAGTTGGTATATTTAAGTAGTGGGGGTATGGGGGGTGCAGGGGGCTTGCCCCCTGCTATACACATTTCAATTATTTTTTTACTTGTTTCCTTTATATTTTCAAACATTCAAATGTTCGATCATATTGCAATCATGCAAAGTACACCCATACACACACATTTTATATATATATATATATATATATATATATATATATATATATATATATATATATATATATATATATATATAAAATATATATATAAAATATATATATATAGGTTCATAGCTGGTACTAGGCTATCGGCCCTAGGGCCTATACAAGCCTAGCCATAACAATTCCCTGGCTATTTCTTCCCAGAATATTTACTTCCCTGGTCCCCTGTCTAGCAAGGTGACTGACGTGATCCCAGGGGTGAATTTCCAATCTTCCATCTGGTTGCCAAGTACTATGGTTTTCACCAACGTCTCAAAAAATGTCGGCTGAATACCTGCTTTAAACTGCTTACATAGTTAACACTGCCCTTGTGATCTAGGTTGTTTCACCAAGGAAGCATGTCACTTACTTGCTTGGACATACAATAATAAAAAGGTGACAGACGCACAATTGGAATTAGATTTTATTTATTAAGCAGATAGTTTTCTTTTGCAGTTCAGTTTAAGATTTTTAAAAGAAAATGAGAAGAAATTGTGTCTTTGAGGAAGCTATTATCTTAGTTGCATTGTGGTTTCTACTCATTTATTACCAGTATGTTACAGGTATACATTCGCTGAGTATGTCTACTATCCCATCAGAAACTGCCATTTCTTTATTTACATGAATATGACAAAATAAATTCAGCGTAATGACAGTCCAGATATCACAAAAGGTTAGGTCTGACGATTTCAGTGCTTCACGAAATCTGGGATTCTGGTCCTCGTTATGTAGGATAGCACATCATCACAAAAGAAACCCCAGCAGTCTAAACATTGCATATCTTAAGTCCAAATCAAAATAATAAATGGATATTCCTGATTTAAAATGACAACATGACATTTATCTGTACAGGATACAGGAAGTCTGAATTTACTGAACTAAACTATGATGTACTTCTAATTAGCTGTACTTACTTCATATATCCATTACGTCCATGGCCCGTATTAAAAAGGAACGCCGTACATACAGCGAATATGCAGTGTGATCTTTCCATTATCACTATGTTCAAGCAAGAGATGCACAGTCCCTTCCACAATTACTTCACGCCTTCTTTATTATATTTCACCATTACGTACAACGGGTAGAATTCTGAATTCTACAGCGGATGCTACCTTACCAAATAAAGTCCTCAGCTGTGTGAGATTCATCTGTGTAGCGCATCTGCAAAACCGCAGCATGTTACAAAGTTTAGCAGATAATCAGTTCAGTAGACAAACGGGATGAAGTTCTAGAAGGTCACGCACAGTAACACACAATCTGGCTTCCTGTGATCACTTGCCTTGCATCGTCTCTGCTCTCTTTGCGAGCCAGAGGGAAACAGAGCATATTCAACTTGTTTTTATTTTAATTTAAATATAGCATACTTCAGTGTATGACTAGGTGGGGTTGCATATTTTTATTTTCAGTCCATATCTGATTGATACCACCAGTTCTACAAAGCATTGTTCAAGGGGTACCGCTAAGATGTTTATACTTCCTACATAACCAGTGAATGCTTTGGACTGACTTTGGAGGGATTGTTTTGTGTAATAACTGCAGATTTCTTTAAATGGGCATAAATATGACTGCACAGTTTGTTACAGAAGAGGCGTGATGACATTCTGCACAAAATAACCCATTCATAGCTCTCGAATGTCCATATTTTTGCATCGCATTTTTGGCGTATTTCTCATAACATTTCTGGTTCTCTGGCAAATCAGTGAGGACTGAAATCACCACAGAATGACACGCATTTGCATTTCAGACTTCATAGCAAATGCACGCTAACACAAATCATACCATTCTAGAAACTTTCTAAGTTTATATTAGCAATACTTAAAATCCGTCCCTATGTTTTGTAGGTTTTTATACATGTATTCTTTTGAGCTGTATTTTTCTTTATCAGCAGCTACTCGCTGTACAGGTTTTACTGCACGTTTGCTGCTGTACATCTTGTGGTTTATTATACTATAATAAACAATAGGGAGAAAATGGGGTGGATTGAATTTTAATGATTAACGGCTACAATTATGGACTTTTACTTCTAAAAAATGCACTTTTAATCTCTTATTTCGTCAATGATGTCACCGACACTGACCTACACTGACTTATTTAGTCAACCTTTAAAGCTAAAAATACTAATGTTTTATAAAAACGTGTTCCCACATATACAGATAAGACGTTCAAAGGAATACTTCACTGTGGCTATGCAGATCTGATGTTACTGCTGGGGGTGGGGGTGTGATGCAAGTGATGGCTTGGATTGCAAGAATCCGATTGGCTGCCACCACTTGCTTTATCAAGAACTTTTAAATAGGATTTTCTAAAATATCTTTAATGTGGCCTTAATGTAAAAACATGCTGAATGGTAACTATATAAGGTAATTTACACATTCAGTTACCATTTCAGAGTGTTTTACATTAAGTTCAGCTACAAATCGGGATGCCAGTTTCTCACGCTTGTGGAAGGCACTCGGGGATAACAGCTTCAAATTACTGTCTTCTCATGGCACGCTCGGTGTTAAGCACAAAGGTGCCATGAGAAGGTACTCGGGGTTAATGAGTTTTAAGAAAGGAAGGGTCAATGAGTAAGAGTGGTACCCCAAAACATTTTGGCATAGAAGTTGACTACAGTATGTTGGAGTGCAGCAAACATAGGGGTATGTTAGATGGTCCATTCTTTTGTCATCAGCAAGGTGATTCTCTTACACACGTGTGGGCAGTTTTAGGGGGGGCCATTAAGTTGTGCAGCTTACATACAAACATACATTACATTCTTTTCAATAGAAGCTTCATATGCACATACAATGGGGGCCTTCCAAAGAGGAAATCAAGCTTCTTAAAAGGCAGTCTGACAGAGAATTTATAATACCATGGACAAGTTGCTAAGGGGGTAAGAGTGGCTACCCCAAAGGGTTTGGAATGGGACGCAATTAAAGTGGTGCTAGAGTACTGCAACTTTAAGGGTATGTTGGATGGTCCATTCTTTTGCCATCAGCAAGGTGAACCTCTTACACATTGAACAGGTGAAAACAGTTTTAAAGGAGGCAATTAAGCTGAGTGGCTTAGACACAGACAGGTATACATTACATTCTTTTCGTTTAGGTACAGCCTCATACGCACATGCAATGGGGGCTTCACAGGTTGACATTATGAGGATGGGCAGGTGGAAGTCCAATGCTTACAAAAGCTATGTAAGGTGTCAATGACTAACGCTTGTCCTTTGTATTACAGCTCACACTGGATCGGAAATGCATCTAGATAGCTGGTCATTCTTTTACTTGGAGGCTCCACCTCTGGATCCAGAGCAGGCTGGGCTTATCCATCCAAAGAGGAAAACTAGCTTCTTGTGAAGCAGCTTGGTTTGGGGTATCAGGAATGCAGTGGCACCATCTTAGGGTAGTACTACAGCAAGCAGCTAGAAGTGGTAAACCTCCTACAGCCATTGTGTTGCACCTAGGGGGGGTAATGATATGTGTCAACATCCAATAAAAGATCCAATTGGTTTGATGGTACAAGAAGTAAACTGCATGCATAAATGCTGGCCACAAGCAATTGTTATTCAGAAGTGGTACAGAGAATAAGATTGGGGGGGGGGGGGCTGGGTCCACTGAAGCTGTGGAAAGAATGAATGGAGAATTAATAATTCTATGGATAAGACATTAAAGGACATGAATGGGTAAATAGGTTTGCAGGGTTTTTTATAAGGAATTGCAAGCAAGCTTAGCTTTGAAGGGCATCCACTTGAATAGGATGAGATGTGCTGGCAGAAAAGAGGAATATTCCTCCCTTCTGTGGCGGAAGGCTGGAAAGGTAAGGGAGGTCAAGGTAAGTGTGGGGGGGGGGGTCACATGACTCTTTAGATGGACCTGCAACAGGCCAGACAGCCCCAAGGGATTATTGCCAGTGGACTTATCAGCCCAGCAATGGCTCCTTGGCAGATTTAAGGTGGCCCCGAGGAATTGTGAAGAATTGTGAAAAGTTGTTATAATGTGGGTATACTGACTCAGAAGGGCTGGATATCGACAGTACTGTCTGCTGTCCTGTAAGTTTAGGGGAATGCTATGAAAGATAATAAATGGCCTCCCTGATATTCCTGCTTTGCACACATTCAATAATTGGCTTCTATTAGAAAAAGGTTAATGGCAGTATTTGGCAATAAACACATGGCTGCGGCAATTTAATCCATCTGAGGTCTCTTGTTAATGAATATATAGCTTGTGGTAACCCTGACTTGTTAAACATGCAACCTTGATACTTATATTGATAATGCTGCAACAGAATGACAATGTTCTGACCTGGTTTTAAGAGTATCGCTCAATGGCTTTGATATGGATCATTAGTGGATTATGAGCAATGAGTTGAATGTTTTATATAAGTAACATGTGAAGGTTATTCTGTATGCATCATTGGCAAGGTAAGGTACTGGTCAAGTGTGGTTAATGGATTACTATATTTTAGTAAAAGCAGGAAGAGCTGTACCAATCTCGGACAAAACCTTAGCTATCTGTGTACATCCAGGGAGTGGAGTATCCTCTCACTTTCATTGGCGGGAGAGGGGGAAAAAGGTGGGTAGATGAAAAGGTTTAAGAACAGATCATTGACCCCTTTAGGCATAAAGGAAGGGTTGGTTCATAGGGTTAACCTGTCCTTGTGGAAGGTAGTGTGTGGAGGGCAGGCCATTAGGGCCTGTAATTCTAATGCCCTTCTGGCTGAAGTTATAGCCACCAGCAGAACTGTCTTCCATGTGCACATTTGCTGAGTACCCACACTGGCAGGTTCAAAAGAAGACAAATTTTTTCAAGGAAGAAGTTCAGGTCCCAGGGTGGTGGGATGGGCTTTCTTGGTGGTCTGATGTGCAAGACCCCTTTTAAGAATAGCTTAATACTGAGCCTGGCTAGTAGGGGATGATCTAGTTGGCAGGCAGGCTGAGACTGCTGAAAGGTGGACTTTCACTGAAGAGTATGAAAGCCCCCCTCTTAACTAGTGGAGACACACAAGCAAGAAAGTACAGTTGTGTACACTTACCATAAATGTAGATGTTTTGAGTGTATTCACTGTTGCAGTCATTACATTTGGGTAATTTGCTGGCAGGTTGCCCTCAGTCAGCCTGGTTAACAAAGTCTTGGGTCCTGCGTCGGTTGCTGTCCCTTCTTAAATGATGTCAGGTCGTCAGGGGTATAAAACATGCAGCCAACGCCATTACATCAGTTTTTCTTGCCCCAGATGTTAGGTGCCCCCTAAATGGGGAGCCAAATATTTAAGTAATTAAAAACACAAAAATATACCTCCAAACAAAAGCAAATACACCAAAAAGGCTTTTAAGCATAGTAAAGGAAAGTAGAGGTATAGTAAGAGAAAAACAGGGGGTTGGAGGGAGGGTAACCAGGACTGCAACAGTGAATACACTCGAACATCTACATTTATGTTAAGTGTACACAACTGTACTATGTTCTTCGTGTTTCAGTTTCACTGTTGCAGTCATTACATTTGGGTAGATTCCCACAGCTATGGTTGGGAGGATGGATTTATACAGCATTGGGACCAGCTATAAGGCCCTGCAGGACAGCAGTGGCAAATCCAGCTCTGGATTTAGAGAAGAAAGGTAAATGGTAATGTTTGGTGAACATATGAACTCAGTTCCAGGTAGCAGCTTCTAGAATGTCTCTGGCAGGAACACCTCTGAGAAAAGCTGTAGAAGTAGATGCAGCCCTGGTGGAATGAGATCCGATCCCCTTTACCATGGTACATATAGCACGAATGAATATAATGGCTTATCCATTTGGAAATAGCCTGCTTTGAAATAGCCTTTCCCTCTGCCCCTGCAGTAAATGCCACCAGTAGTTGTTCAGATTTTCTTACAGATTTTGTCCTGTTTAAGTAAAATCCAAGTTGTCTGCATACATCCAATGAATGCAGAATCCGTTCCCCCTTGTTCTGTGAATTGGGAAAGAAAGTTGGCAAATGAATGGTCTGACTAAGAGCCACAGTGGATACCACCTTAGGCATGAAGGATGGATTGGTCCTGAGACACCCTGTCCGCATGAAAAATAATGAAAGGCTCCACTGCCATAAGAGCCTGTAATTCGAAAATCCTTCTAGCTGAAGTGACTGCTAAAAGGAAAGCTGTTTTCCAGGAGAGAAATTTTAAGTCTGCAGTAGCAGCTGTCTCGAAAGGAGGGAGAGTGAGTTTTTCCAATACAAAATTGAGGTCCCAGGCAGGGGATGGAGCTCTCCTGGGTGGTCTTAAGTTTTTGGCCCCTCTGAGATACTGCCTTAGCAGAGGATAAGAGAAGAGGGGAAGTTCTGTGTTGTAATGAGCTGAAATGGCTGAGGCATGGATTTTTATGGAAGATAAGGACAGGCCCTTGTGAAGCATCTCAGTTAAGAATTGTAAAATCTGAGGAATATTGGGCACTGTTGTGCTTATCCCTTGTGATTGATTCCAGGCACAGAATATTTTCCATTTGTCAGCATAAGATTTTCTAGTACTAGGCTTTCTTGCCTCCAAAAATGACATCCATGACAGGTTTGCTGAGGGATGCTAAGGGTGAATTTAGGTGATTAACCACGCTGCAAGATTCAAAGTTTGGAGCTGAGTGTGCAGAATTTGGTTGTTCTGCTGAGACGTAAGGTGTCTGAGGCAGGTGCCACGGTGGAAGGTGTGACACATTGCGCAGTAGTGGGTACCAGTGTTGGCAAGGCTAGTATGGAGCAATCAAAATCATTTTTGGTTTGTCCTGTTTGACTTTTAGTAGAACTCCGGAGAGCAGAGGCAGAGGGGGAAAGCATAGACGGATAGGTTTTTCCAGCTGAATGATAGAGCATACACTTTCCAGGCTTTTTTGTTATGAGTTCTTGTGCAGAATTTGTCCAACTGATAGTTCTGGGGTGAGGCAAAAAGATCTAGATCTGGACTCCCCCCATTTGCTTGTCAACATGTTGAAAATCCGTGGTTCCAGTTTCCATTCGTGTGGGTCCATGAGATTTCTGCTTAGTTCGTCTGCCAGAGTATTCAGCTTTCCTGGCAGGAATTGAGCTTGTAGTTGAATTTGATAGGTCAAGGAAGTGTTCCACAATGCCATGGCTAGTCTGCAAAGGGGGTAGGAGTGTGTACCTCTCTGCTTGTTTATGTACCACATAACTGTGGTGTTGTCTGTCTTTATCATTAATTGTCCTGGATGACGGTAGTCCTTGAAGGCTGTCAGTGCATTCTGTACAGCTAGCATCTCTTTTTGATTGATATGAAGGTGCATTTGATTTGGGCTCCATTTGCCCTGAATGCACTTCCCTGCCAGATGAGCCCTCCCAAGCATAGTCTGATGCATCTGTAGTTAGGGTTTGGGCGGCAGGTGGTGGAGTGAATGGCAGTCCCTTGTGTTGGTGGCAGGCCTCTGCCCAACATAGGAACTCTAGTTGCAGGCAAGGTATGATAGGAATCATTGTTTCCAGGCTGAGACAATGTGGACTCCATAACCTTATGAAGTACCACTGAAGTTTCCTCATATGCAGTCTTGCATATGGAATTAGAAAAATGCAGGAGACCATGAACCCCAAAGAATGCAGAATTTGTCTTGCAGATAGCAGGGTTTTTGTGGCCACCTGTTTGAAGTACGTTACCAACTGAATTTGCTTTTCTGGCATAAGGTAAGCCATCTGGGCAGTTGTATTCAAGTTTGCACCCATGAATGTAATTTTTTGAGAGGGTACCAGCTGTGATTTATTTTTGTTTATTGTGTACCCTAGGCAAGTTAGAACTCTTTTTACAAACGCCAAATGTTTTAGAAGAATGTCTAATTCAGGCAGAAAACAGGGACAATCATCCAGGTATGCATATATTTGAATATTTCTTTGCCTGCAAAATGCAATTACTGGAGCCAGGCACTTTGTGAAGAGCCTGGGCGCAGTAGATAAGCCAAAGGGCAGTGCAGAGAAAGTACAGTTGTGTACCTACCATAAATGTAGACGTTCGAGTGTATTCACTGGTGCAGTCATTACAATTGGGTTATCCTGCTGGTAGGCTATCTGCAGTCGGCCCGAGTTCCAAAGTCTAGGTCCAGCATCAGTTGCGGTCACCTCCTCCTTGACGTCAGTGCGCCATGGGTATAAAAGATGCAGCAGACGCCATTTTCCTCAGTTTTTCTTGCCCCAGATGTCAGGTGCCCCTAAAATGGTAGGCTCACTAATGCCAAAAAGCATGCATAACCAAAAAACAACTTTTCCTTCATCTACAAGCAAATACACCACATAGGTTGTATAGAATAGAGAAGTGCAGATAAGTCCCAGCAAGGAAAAGGGGGATGGAGGGAGGGTAACCTGGACTGCAACAGTGAATACACTCGAACATCTACATTTATGGTAGGTACACAACTGTACTATGTTCATCGTGTTTCAGTGTTGCAGTCATTACAATTGGGTTGAATCCCAAAGCTATGGTAGGGAGGCTTGTGCGAAATAGGATTAGGAGAGGCTATCAGGCCCTGCAGAACTGCAGTGGCAAAGCCTATATATATATATATATATATATATATATATATATATATATATATATATATATATATAACATATATAATGCATAGACTTAACAATTAAAATGTGGAATGACATGCAAAACTTTTCAATAATGTGGTTCTGCAAATGTTCAAATCCACAATAGCGAATGGTATTGTACATTCAGTAATGTGCATTTGATGTTCTGATAACAGATCGCACTACAGTAGAGATCGGGAAATTTACCCATTTCCTCACTGTAGTGCTATCTCAAAGATTAAATATATAATTTGCATGGGGTGGGGGGGGGGCGCAGCCCCTTACATAAGAGGTGCAGGCGGAATTTCCCCCCTCCAAAACTGTAAATACTTGTGCTGCAGATTTACAATTGGTATGGCAGTTTCAGCATAAATGCCTGAAGAGCACTTAACAAAACATGTCATAATGGATGCAGTGTGGGAGTCGTTACATAACCAGGAACTCAATTTAAGACTACAAAGACAACATCAGCGCTTCAAACCATTTGCTCGAGTATATCACCATTAATGATCTAAAACCCATCTGAGAATAAACGCTCGACAATTGTAACACTTAGAAATATTGAAATCAACATTTAATTGACATTTTGATTAAAAATTATTTTGACTTTCTAACTTTCCAGTTTTTAATAGTAAGACGTACACTGTATATTTTATATATATATATATATATATATATATATATATATATTATATATATCCACACAGTTACCATTCAGAATGTCGAATGCCCAGAACATCATCTTGCGGACATCGAGATGACAACATTTAAACTTCAGAACAGAGAAATCACGGAACATTGAGTCACACCTCGGGGAAAGTAACCCCTTAGCCACCACTGCCAACCTTTGCCCTTTTCTCCACTGTAGTGTGATCTCAGAGTTGGAATATTTAAGTAGGGGGGGTGGGGAGCAAAGCCCCCCACTATATTGGATTTGATGTGTTTTAAGTTTTTGTTTTAGGCAGTGGTGGCTAAGTGGTTACATTCCCGGAGGCTGGCCTCGATGTTCCAGGATTTCTCTGTTCTGCAGTTGCAACATTGTCTCACACACACACACACACACACACAAACACACACACACACACACACACACAGACACAGACACACAAAAAACAATGTGATGCTTTGAAAGTTATACAATAATCTAATGCTTCTTGGTTCAGACATCTGTTATTTGAGGTAGCATAAATCACATCACTGTATCTGTTACTGTTGTGAGTGACCAGATATGATTCCCTGGATGTACAGGCCCGTAGCTCGGAGATACTTTGCACAGAGATAATAACTATCAGGGACACTGTCTTTGGCCTGGCTGCATGGTACAGAGGAATGGAACCCTTGCTGTGAACTACACAAATGAGGTATGAATAGTGGAGTTGGCATCGAAGGAGTGGGGACAGGGAGAGGTAATAATGAAGGGGAATGTTCCAATCACCTCCCCTAGAGGAGGAGACGGTTGAGATCACTCAGGATGTCCACAAGGATATGTGATTTCTCCATTGTAGACTGGGGATACCATCTTCCTAGCCTGAGGAAAGAAGGCAGAGTTGCATACTGACAAAGTCCTTTGAATTAAGTACGGGATGTCTGGGATGATCGTCCCATTGCATGGTCCCCTTCTGCTGCACTAGCCAAACATCCATGGGGAAACCACAACATAAGATAAAAACCTCTCAAACCACTCATATGATGGCTCCTCTCAGTCAACCATCACCCTGATGAGGGGGGAAAAAATGGCTCAGTTGGCGAGGACAGCACTGTTGATCAAGAGATAGTGAGAGTAAAGAGTGCAAAAACATGGAAGTCTTTTCTGAAAAACAATGACTAAACAACAAGGAACAAAAACAAAATGGTCATGCAAACTATTTAGTATATCCTGACATCACAGCTAAAAGGCTAGGGGATTCATAGCTAACAGAATATAAAGGTAAAATAACTGCATTAATTATCAGTTGAACAATAATCCAGTAAACAAATACCAATACACTTCAGACTAAAGAAGTTTTCTACAAGATACAATGCCAACTAATTTTGGTACTAAAACCAAATGGTAATGAAGTATTATGTTTCAAAATATACTGTGATTCAGTTTTCAACAAAAGCTTTCCCCACTGTCACCCTACAGTTAGAATATGCTGTTAGTATATAGGGCATGGAATGGAATTCCAGCAAGAAATACATTAATATGGGTAGCTACAGTACTGAAGGGTGAAACGTCCTCACATACCTACTGTGTTTTTGTAATCTAACCTCAAATGTGTGCAAAGCTTTCCCAATGTACCACAGGGAGGGAGAACAATTACAACATATAACATACACCACATTACTGTTGTAGCAATCATATCCATAATTAAGTTGTTTATGGCCAATGATGTTCAGAAATGTTATCTTTAGCCAACAACAAATGCACTTTACGAGGTCCAGATGTACTGACATCCTTCATATCGCTCAGCGTGCGAGCCTACAAACTATTTGTGGTCACAATACCATACAAATTATGTGTTCAAGTGTTATAGGACATCACCTTTTGCAAATTCCCAATTAGCTCTGCATCCAACTTTTAAACACATGCCAGCTCCTGAAAACTCTAAAACATGGAGTAAATTCAATGTGTGGTAAACACTGACTGTCCGAATCCTGCTGATGTGGTACTGTTAAAATCCGAGATCCACCTTTACACTTTTGCATAGCTATTACTTTGGAAAGACAGTTCTGCAAAAACTCGCACTGCAAAAACTTAAAAGTCTTGTGGGACAATATTCCAAAAACTCTGTTTTCAAGTTGCATTCTTACTCACTTAGAAGTGCACCCCTAATGGCAAAACAGGTAGTAGGTGGTGCAAATTATCAGAAGCTAAAAAAAATCTTTGCTATCTTTAGATGCTGTTACACTACACACATTAACCTATTTCTCAAATTAGTATAACATCTAAAAATGTGATCAACGTGATTGTGTGCTGTCTCTGTAAATTACAAATCTATATTGTTTTTGTAATGCCACACAACAAAAATCAAATTCAGAAAAAGAAGCATGATAAATATCAGTCATATCTCTCTTCATATAGACCACTGAGGTATGTTTCGAGTTATTAACTTCAACATGGAGTACGATAGAGGTGTAACTGTGCTTGTTGCTGAGAGACTTGAGTATGTGCAAGACTTAGTGGATCTTGGCACCTGACAGGCAGCTGACCGTGACTTTCTCCTTGTACAACCTGGTGAGGGCGACATCTGTGTGTCTCACTATGGATTTTGCTGTGATCAAGACATTGGTTTTCAGGTGTTTTGTCTTAAGGGCTTAATGGTTGACACACTGATATGTTCATTTTTGTATAATGGGTTCAGTTTGGACTGTAATGTGTGCAGAAAGTTTGCATTTGCAAAGTCTCTCTTCTAATGTCTACCTCTGTGTATGTGGGATTATGTGTTGTGCACTTGGTCTGTTGAGGAAGTGAAGTGTGTGTGTTGACAACCTATTTGAGAATTTGAGCATAGAGCATTTATTCTAGATTCATTGTATAGTTGCATCTCTCACATATTGCATTTGTAATTAAGAGTACGTGATTGTCAGTATACATGAGGGAATAAAAGCCTAGCTTGGTGAAAACACAAGTACCCTTATTAAGCATATTTAGATGGTCACTGTTAGCAGAGTGATTTTGTGAGCAGCAACAACTGGGCTTGCCTCTGAGGGATAGAGGTACCAGCCCAGATGTGACTTTACAATCACCCAACCAGTAGTGAAGGTTGAACATGAACAGGGTCATTCAGGAGCACTGCTTCACATGCAGTGGGAGCCTATAACAGAAGTGTGAGTCCCTGGAGAATATATCTGTCTCCCCTGTATGTTCTGTTTATGTCACAGGCTAGGTTAAGAACCCTGGCCCAAGTTATTCCTGTCCCATTTGATTTGCAGATGTCCAGCATTTCCAGTAGGGCAGGGTCTGATACTTCTCTGTAGGTCAAGTGGAGGTCACCTCTCAGCAGTTTGCAGGAAACTCAGTACAGTGGCAGGTCTTGTAGTCTTTCCATGTATGTGATGTTTGGAGGACCTGCATTCTCCCAGTCATACACCTCTATTTTTTCTCCAGTTGTCACAGTTGTTTGGTGAGGTACAGACAGAAGGGAGCCTTGTACTCATTTAGTGGTCTGATAAGGGTGGACTACAACAGCGTTATGACCTCCCTGGCCTTGGATGTGATGTCTATATGTATGAAGTGCACAATGCAGAATGTGTGTCTCACCACTATGAGCACAGAGTGATGAAAGTGTGATTGCTATTAACGTGTTCACATGTCCCAAAACACAGTGTTTGAGATGAGAGAGGTGCTCTGTATATCATAATTAGCAGGGGTACTTCATTGCCAAAGGGGGCAATGAGGCATTCTTTGCTGTAAGGCTCAGTCTGTGAGTTTGGTACCAATCATTTATCTGTCGACCCCTTCTGTAATAAGTTATCATCATAGGGGGAATCTATATGAGTGTGTCCATTAGCAGTCATCTGCAAATATGGTAAACCACAGGCCATCTACCATTCGCTCCACTTCAGGGAAGTAGTTTCCATACAGTTGATCATCCAGCACAGACCCTTGTAGTACTCCACTGGTGAGTGGGCTAGTGGTGGAGGTGCAGTCCCAACTTTGAGACTGTGTGTTCTGTTGGTGAGCCAATTGCCTATCCAGCTTGTACTGCAAGGCTTAATTCCCACATGGGACATTTTCACTATGAGACGTGAATGGGGAATATTGCCAAAGGCCTTGGATAACTGAACATACGTGGTATGTTCTGTTATTTTTCATACAGGTCTTCAGGGTCAGTATCAAAGAAGTCCACAAGGTTCAATAGGCAAGAACTATCCTTGACAAACACAACACAGGCTGACTCAAGTGTACTGAAGCTCAACTATGTCCCTGTGGATAAGGTCCATGCTGATCCCTTCCTTAGCTTTGCAGATAAGGCTGGTTAGGCTTATGGGTCAATAGTTGTAGTTCTACATGTTAGCAGATTGATGTGCATTACATATAACACAATACTTGATATTACTTTCTGTAATGTATGTGATACATGTGTGGAAAAAGTACTGAGACACCAGGGTTGCAGTGCTTGTGGATGGGCAACACATGGCTGGATTGTTAATATGTGACATACTGTGAGATAGAGCCTTCATTTTATTTTTCCACATGCAATGTCATGTCATACATAAGAAATGGACAATAAACAGAAGTAATATTTAATAAGATGTAGTTTTCCATTGCACAACAGTTAACAACAGTTATGGGCATGCAAGATACACTGCGAGCTACATTGTTGTTAAAGTCTGACAGTTACCGAGTTTATGAAGCACACCTGTTACTTAACTGACTCTGTGGCAGCATGTGTTACTGTAGTGATACCTTCCTTTTTGTGGCCACGTAGTAATGGGTTCAAATCCTTTCCTCTTTCTTTTTTTTAATTTTTTTCTTTTCACGTGGTTGCATGCTGTGGAGCTCAGCGCAAACAAGGGAAATGGAGGAAAATGAATTTGAGGTTTGGCTGTTATTACCTGATGTACGCAAAGTGCAGCAGTCCACAAACTGGAGCCCAGGAGTATACAGGACCCAGTCAGCCAAAAACAGAAACCAGATGCATTCAATTAATACTACTGGCATCGCACAAACCCACTATGTGGTATTGTGTGATGGTTAACAGCGAGACCTTTAAAATGAATAGCAAAATAGGTAATATCAAGAAACCAATCCTGTGGCAGCAATTGTTAAGTGTAGGGCTGGAATACAGATGGCCCTTGGTTCTAGCACAGGGTGTGCAAACTTTGCTTTACTGTTGTGAAATTGCAGTTTATAGCAAATGAACTGCAACACAAACAAGTGTTTACTTAACCTTGTTGTGGCAACAGATGCACGTGTAGGACTGCCATACACTTTTACTCTTGTTCCACTTCCCATTATACTAACGTTAACTTATAACACTTGACATTGTATAGCTGATATTAATTAAATGTATGAGAGCTGACACACTAATATTGTGTCAGTTATTTCTTTATTTAGATATACATTATCACATTTATCATCAAATGTATGACTGTAGATATACTCTGTACCATGTTCCTGTAAGTATATTTCTGCTCTCTGGACTGGCATGGCTGTCACATTTTAGTAACACACTTACAAAAGTGCCTGTACAGCAAATAACCCTGAAATTGCATTGCTTGCAACTGTTGTGCACCGCTTACCATCACTCATCTCTGAGCACTGTATTTGCATGATGGTAAGCAGTGTGCAACATTTTCAAACAGTGCGCACACTCCAAGTTAACATGATAACTGGAATTGGTGGAAACCATCAGTCTTCATTGCTCTTGATCCGTGGAAGACAAGGCAGGCATATTTGGGGAGGGTTATTTGGGGAGGGTATGAGATTTTGGGCTCAGAGATGGGGTGTCCAGAGTCCATGATTTTTGTTGGAGTCCTAGTGAAACCTCACAGTGCCAGGTTTCTGCAGGGTAACTATTCAACTATTCTGAGTCCTAGTATAAGTCAGAGGTTTGAGATAGTTTGGCCTGGGCTGTGACCAGTACCACAGATATCCCTGCAGTATCACCTGTATCCCCTGCACTGGTGACCAATGTAGGCACCACTCTAGTGACCTACGTCAGAGGAAGAGAGGACCCTCAATGCTTGCAATGAGGAATTTAACATGGAGGACATCCCAGAGATGTGCAAGTATCAACTACAGAGTACTTCTAAGGCTTAAAAGCTGAATATAGTCAAGACTGGTATTCATAATGGTATTTTCTTCTATTTTTTCCACAGCTGCCATGGAGAGGGAGTGCAATGTTAGGACCCATGTCACACAAAATCTGCATTGTGCACCTTATACATATGGACATCACATCTAAGACCAGGTAGTCATACCTCTGCTGTACTCTACCCTTATCACACTGATAATGGAGTACAAAGCTTATATCAGATTGTACTTCCCAGACACCTGCAGCAATTGGACAGAACACAGGGTTGTGCCTGGGAGATTCCCAGGTCTCCAAACATGACATACATGGAAAGACAGACATACCTGTCTCTGTACTCGGTATCATGCAGGCTGCTGAGAGGTGACTTATGGCTGCCCTGCTGAGCAGTCTCAGACCCTGGCCATCTGTAAATGATGGACATATGCAATTCAAATGGGTCAACTATAATTTTCAACTCAACGCTGCTCCGGTAACAATAAAGGCTGTCCAATAACCCCAATCACGTTGCTACAATATGTTGATTGACGACCACAGAGTGAATATAATTAAATAATATTATTTTAATAATATTATGCATTCTAATTTTTTGTATTCTAATTTTCTGTATTTAATCATCAAACCAGCCCCAGTCAAGCAAAGTAAAGCAAAGAAAGCTAGTCAGATTTTTATTTTTATTCATATTTCATGCATAATTCATTTTATAATACCCATTTCATTTTAAATTCATTATCAACTAATGATGACAGTTTCTGTAGACCAATGAGTGAGATCTACTTGTTATAAAAGAACAATTTTGTCTACGGGGAACAGGATTCAGAAGAAGTCACAGTTGTGAGATGAAAGCGCTAAATCTTCTATTTTGTTTTTATTTTTTGTTCAAATAAATATTATTTAATTATATTCACTCTGTGGTCGTCAATCAACATATTGTAGCAACGTGATTGGGGTTATTGGACAGCCTTTATTGTTACCGGAGCAGCGTTGAGTTGTGATTTTGTGGTTTGGTGTGCTTTTTTGACTTTTGTTTACCAGTTGTCAGAGATTGCCGTTCCGGTTACGAGGAGTCCTACCTAGTGATGGATAGCAGCGGTATGCTCAACGAGCTGCTAAGGGTAATACAAACCCATTCTCAAAGTGGTGATATACCTAGTGGTTCTGCTCAAGATATTCCTTGTGCGCAGAGCAGCCCGAGGGGTAATGCCGTCGCTGGAGTGACATCAGAAGGGCGCGACGCGTCAACACGAGGGGGGCGACCTGGATTAGAGCATGGTAACCGGAGAACAGACGAGGCAAATCAACAAAACTTTAATTCCGAGGAAGGACTAAGCAAGAAGCAGTACGTTGAGTCGTATAAGGATGTAGACTTTCACTCATGGCTAAACAAGTCCTTCCAAACCAACGGAGCTTATAAAAGCAACCGCAACCGAAATGGAATGACTTTTAAGGACAAATGTAAGAATTTCAAAGCTCTATTAACCAAATACAAATCTCTAGCCATAGAGAATTGGTATTTTGATAAGTGCATAAAACAAAAGATTGTACCAAAGGGTTTGAGACTAAATACATTTCCAAATAACGCTTTTGAAGATAATAATAATTTTTTAAAACGTGTATGTGACATTTTTAATGACTGTGGGCTGGCTATACTGAAATTAATGATGAATCGAAATTTTGAAATCATGGAATTAAAGAAAAAAGAGATAGATAACTTGCATAAAGAAATCAGTACAGACTTGTTATTCCCAGTGGAGGAATACAAATATGTTTATGTGAAGGTTTTGCATGACATTGATTTTGTAACTGATACTAATATCAAAAGAAAATTAAAGAAATTAGAAAGGGACATATACGAATATGAAAATGGTTTTGCTTATACTAAAGTAACAAAAACACAAGGTTTTGGACAGGATAGGTTGTTTTACAAACATAAACAAAATGACAATAGGAGTTACAGACAAGGGGGAACAGGATGGAATAAATTTAGGAATCAGGATGTACAAGAATATGGTCCTTACAGAAATGAACAATTTCATTCTGGTGAAAGCGACCAAAATTTTGGGAGAACACAGTTCCCTTTAGGGATAGAGGAACCAAGGAGGTCAGAGAGACTGAGGAACCGAACTCAGCAACCTTCCTATGCACAAGCAACAATGACCAACAGTGTGCAGCAGATGGGGAGAGAATACAGATAGGGGGCCCCTTAATGAACACAGACAAAGTAATTTTAGAGGAATTCAATGGGGAACACATGTTCGTAGAACAAGAACATGGACAACAGGTCAACATTATTAATACTTTTAATAATTTTTACATTTTTAATTACACTGATATGGTTATTACTGAGGAATTTTTTAAGTTATTTATAAAAGGTTTTACTTTTGTCCCTGTAAACAAGCCTAAGATAGAAAATATTATACTGGATATTAGGATGTTTACACGAAAATTGAACTTTCAACATTTGTTCAAAGACAAAGTAGCAAAGGGGATAGTTTAACTAGACTAAGTACATACAGTCCCCCACTTCAACATGAAATCCTAAATTTTGAAAAATGTGTTACCAACAGGGTTCGTAGTGAGTATAGGAAAGGAAGGAAATTGAAGAATAATTTGACCAAGGCCGAGGCCGATTTATTGGATAATTTGAGTAAAAACGACAAGATACGTATTATGAAGCCTGACAAGGGGGGAGGGTTAGTGATAATGGACAAATGGGACTACATCAAAAGGATGAAAGATATTTTAGATACCGAGGAACATTACAGCTTGGTAACCAGGAATGAAATAAATATTTCATACAGAAAAATTGATTTGATTTTAGATGATAATTTACTTACAGGTATGATTGATACTAAATTATATAATTTTTTAAGAGTTCCAAAACCAGTGATACCTGCTATCTTCGGTATACCTAAGATACACAAATCATGGTCAGATCCCCCATTGAGGCCCATCGTATCTTCCCAAGGATCGAAAACGCAGCCTCTAGCTATCTACGTTGACACAAAAGTTAAAAAATTTTACAACAAATATAAACACATTTTAATAGATTCTTGGGATTTTTTACAAAAAATTGGGAGAAGTATATATACTGATGAAACCCTTTTTATTACCATTGATGTGAAAGATCTATTTTCTGTTATTCCTCAGGTCTTGGGTTTAGAATGGTTTGAAGAAATATTACAGGAAATTAATCTTCTAACAGGTGATGAATTTAGATTAGTTTTAGAAAGCATGGAGTTGGTTTTAAAATATACATGTATTTTGAGGGGGATTATTACCACCAAAAGGACGGGGTTGCTATGGGTTCTGCCTGTGCCCCAGTGTTCGCCAACATGGTAATGTTGTTTTGGGAGAAGAAGTATGTTTTAAACTCTGAGTACAGTCAATACATTGGCCAGTATTTCCGTTTTTTGGATGACATTTTTGTCCTGTGGACAGGATCTTACAATATGGTGAATGATTTTATTAGTTACATTAACCAGACAACTACATTTTTACAATTTACACATGAAATTGGGAGAAATGAAATTCATTATTTAGATATAAAGTTGATTAAAGATTATAACAATAAATGTTATAAATCTAATATTTTTAGAAAGGAACACCATTCCAATGCGTATCTACACTTTGATAATGACCATCCTTATCAACTCAAAAAGAACATCATAAAAGGACAGATGATCAGGATGGCTAGAATGATTTCAGATGAGGCTGAATTTTTGGATGAAATAAATAACATAGAGAGAATGTTTATGGATAGAGGATACCCTATGGATTTTATAATTCCAATTAAGGAATATGTAACAGCTGGGAGAGGTGTCAAGTATATTCCATTATTGGCTAAGGATGGTGTGTTAGTTCTTGAAGGGAATTCAGTACCCAACAGTGATACTAATACTGATGTAGATACAGTATCTAATACAAATTACACCAATAAAAATGTCTACAACATGGATAGTAGGAAAAACAGTTTGAATATACAGGAAAGGGGTAGGGAGGGGGTTACACCATATTTGACCCTCACTTACCACCAAGGTATAGGTTGGTTGAAAAAAAGCATACACGAAATATGGGAAATGTTCAAAAACATGGCAGTAAGGACGGATGTCTTCCAAAACAAGATTAAATTTAGTTTTAGAAGAAACAGAAATATCAAGAACATTGTAGAGAAGAACAACATCAGCATTTGTGGAAGTATTAAGAAACAAGGTAGTTATGCTTGTGGTAGATGTGCACAATGTTGTTATATAGCAGGACTAAAAGAGGTTAGAATTCCAAACCTGCAAATTATACTTAAAGCTAGGAAATATTACAGTTGCTATTCTAAAGGGGTGGTATATTATGTTTTCTGCAAAGCATGTGATTGTTATTACATTGGGAAGACAGAACACCACCTCAGATCTAGAATATATGAGCACATGAGAGATATCAACAAACGCAATGACAATAATGCACTTTATAGACACGCTTTGACTTGTACACATGCTGACTTCAAGTTCTGGGTATTGGAGGAAATTGCATACCCAGAAAGAGGAGGGGATTGGGAGACACATTTGGAATACAAAGAAATGATATGGCAATTAAGGCTAGATGCTTGTGGTAGTAAAAGACTTAACGACCATATTTCCATAAGTCCAGCATTAAAAGTATTAGCAGGTGATCCTAAGAGACACAGTAGATGAAATTTAATCCATCATACACACCATCCATTTTACTAATATTTAGTTTTGGTGGTTATACTATGTTTTATATATATTTTTATACTTACAAATCAAATATATTATATTTTATTTTCATATTCATATTCTACCTATACTCTATTTATATTCATGGTTTTTATATATGTATATATTTATATTTATATCTATATTTATATTCATCTACAAGTTTAATTTATACTTATATTTATATTCATCATATTTATATTCATATTTTATACTTATATTTATATTTATATTTACATTTATATTTTATATTTTACATTTTATATTTTATACTCATCAATATTCAATATTTCTATATATTTTTTTATATATTTTTATATATTTTACATCCATAAATTTTTCACTAATACATATTTTTTACACATTAAATCAGTAATATATAATATATTCAATACACATTTATATATGTTATATATAAAAAATTTTTACAAACTTTCTGTATATAAATATATTTATGTACATATATTATTATGTTACAATATACTACATATCCATTTATCTATTTATTATTTTCTTATATGAACATTGGTACACATTGTATTTCTTTGTGTATTGTATATTGTTATAACTATTCATGTTCAACATTGTAGTTATGTGGAGGTATTTACGATGGTATTGGCCCCAAGAGTTTTGGGATCCAGGAATTGGTATGGTCCATTTCTTATGTCTGATTCCGTACGGTTAGGGTTATACTTAGGTCCTGAACTTTTTGTTTGTATTTTTTAGGTTTTGTATTCCTATGTTTGATTTTATGTTTGAATTTTCCAACTTGCATTTTTAAACTAGTATTAGTGCATCATATTATTTTCACATTATTTTCATAGTTGGATTTCTACATCCGAGTTTTTACGATTGTTTACATGTTTTTACATATTTAGGAATTTTATATTGAGCATTTCTATATGTATGTTACGCTACATGCCTTTTAATGTTGATTTTCAATGTTGATTTCTTAAAACGTAACATACAACAGATACACAAGTACTTTCAAGAAGCCATGTATACTGATGGTTTAGTTATTTACAAGCTATTACTTGTTGTATAATCAGGTTTTATGTGGTTTATTTATTCATTCAACTAATTCCTTGCATTCTAATTTTTTGTATTCTAATTTTCTGTATTTAATCATCAAACCAGCCCCAGTCAAGCAAAGTAAAGCAAAGAAAGCTAGTCAGATTTTTATTTTTATTTATATTTCATGCATAATTCATTTTATAATACCCATTTCATTTTAAATTCATTATCAACTAATGATGACAGTTTCTGTAGACCAATGAGTGAGATCTACTTGTGATAAAAGAACAATTTTGTCTACGAGGAACAGGATTCTGAAGAAGTCTCAGTTGTGAGATGAAAGCGCTAAATCTTCTATTTTGTTTTTATTTTTTGTTCAAATAAATATTATTTAATTATATTCACTCTGTGGTCGTCAATCAACATATTGTAGCAACGTGATTGGGGTTATTGGACAGCCTTTATTGTCACCGGAGCAGCGTTGAGTTGTGATTTTGTGGTTTGGTGTGCTTTTTTGACTTTCGTTTATCAACTATAATTTTCCCCAGGGTTCTCAACCTAGCATGTGCTGCTAGATATTATGAATTTAAGGCTAAAATTAATTCAGTTGTAAATATGCTGAAAGAAAAAGTTTGCTTAAATACAGAAACAGAGTTTACTAATATGTGATCAGCAACCATACTAAATGACTGTGGCTTAAAAAAATAAGGAACTTGCTTATGAGTGTATTACACACACATCAAGAAAGCTGACTTCTTACAGACGTGACAAGAATGAAATCTGCTTTCACTGGACAACAGGACATGTTTTTCTAAGAAAGTTTAAGAATATGTTTTTCTAATCCACAAGGCATTTCCTTGAAGACAGTTTACTTATCAGCATTTGCACAAGAACAGATGTGTTACCATTTGCGTCATCAAGCCAGTATCTTTCCAAAACCAAGAGGGTGTGTGTTTAACTAAAATATGTATAAAAAGTCTGTATTAAATCTAGTTACGTTAGAGGTATGGTAGGGACACAAGTCCTGAGGTAAATGGTATATCTCTCACATCATCTGTACTATATGAGAAGTAAAGTTGGAACAGTACTTTTAAGCTGCAACGTTGGTCCGTTTGATTTATTATAAAAAGTTATTGGTTATTGCTCTCTAAAGTTGATGCTGCAAAGTATATTCTCTCATCAGTGTATATTCTGCAAGTTTCTGTATGCAACAGACTGTGAATGCAAATACAACTAGACTTTGAATTTTAGCAGAATCCAGCCAGCAAATCCCACAGCAAGAGCAAGCAGTAAGAAGCAGTAAGCAGATCTAAATATTTTTTCAATGACGAGCCAGCTGAGTGTCTAGAGCCATATATTTTTTCAATGGCAAGCTAGCCTGCATCTGAACCTACACTCTGCATTCAAACACAGGGGGAGTGATGGTAAGCCCTGCAGAGGGTTACTTCAGTTAAATTGCAGTAACTAACATTTGTACGTATGTGTCAATTCTGAACAGAAATATTCCAGTTTATGCAGCTTGCAGTAGTAAAGTTTTTTAGACGTCTACATCCGGAGTGAGACAGAAGTTCCAGTCACAGTGCCATAATTTCACTAAAGAAAAGGGGGATATCCACTAGCCCAACAGTCCACTGCCTGTTGTACTTCACCAGCTTCTCAAGTGACTCTGAAAAATTTCTAGCCATCAGCAACAACAGCCTGATCACCTGTTTTCTTGCTAACTGGTAAGACTTTTTTCTGTGTCACATATTTAGTGTGGATGATGTTAAACAGTTTGTATATTCTTACATAGTTTGTATATTCTTAGACAGTTTGTATATTATTAGACAGTATGGATAGTAAATTGCAATGTTGGTATACACAGCATGTAAATGTAAAACCTTAGTAGGGCAGGTTGATAGTAAGGCATTATGCAAATGTATTACAATATTTGACTGGTATCTCAAAGAAAACCATGTGAAATATGACAAATGTTTATTGTGTGATTCAACAAAAACTGCATTTTGTGTATTATGTCATAAAAAAGTATTACATGATGTTACTAAAACAATAGACTGTGAAGACAGATCTGTTCATGATAAAGAATTAACTAAGGCTAAAGTGTTTCCATTGTATTCAGATGTTAAACAGTTATGTCCTGTCACCACATGCGAGTCAAATCAGTTACTGATAGAACCCTTAGTACATTTTGTTACAAAAAAATGTAGTAAACTTCTAAAAAAAGAGACACAATGAGTTCAGGAAGTTTAGACAAGTTATACAAACATTTTTTCAAAAGTGCATAGGAGTTTCAGATTCAGCAGAACAGGTTCCTGAGACATATCAGGCAGACCATGAGGAGACTCTTAAACAATAGTTACAAGATGAAGAAAATAAATTAGCTGAAGTGACAGAGACTGACTTCCTTCATACATTGGGAAAGAGTAGGAAACTACAGCTGATCTGTGCAAATGAAATATATTTTATAATATGTTTGTGTTTTGAAAACGGTTAAGCTTACATGGTAGGATGATAGGATCTGACAAATCATTCTCAAATGTTTAAAACTTCCATTCAATTAAAGCAATGTATTTATCAGTACTACAGTAAAGTAGAGCATATGACTGACATTCTCATAGCATAGTCAAAAGGTAAACAAAACAGTTTTAATGTATAAAAATTAAATAAAAATAGTTAAATAAGAGTAATGATTTAAAGTCACAAGACTGACATGCATGTATTTTCTTTTTATACAACACACAAGAATAACAGGCAGACAACAGCAAATATAAATAATGTAAATATATAAATGTGTTTGTTAAGCTAATATCTATTTTGTTTTTTACATTTTTTTTTGTATAGTAACACCACACCAAACAGTTAAAGTTCTGAATTTTAAAAAGAAATAAAATCACAGATGGTATTAGTCAAACAGTCTTTGTAAAATTAAGTCAGAACAGTTAAATAAATAAATAAAAATACTGAAATCAAAAGTTAAAAAATATGTAAACAAATTGTAAAATAATGTTTAGTTTGCATAGTTATGCAAATCACAAATATAATATGAAGTGTTTTATAACAGCATTTTACTAACAGATGATTAAAGGAAAAATGCTAAAAAGGTTAATTGAAATGTGAGCTCAGACCTTCCTAAACTGGATGAATAGTTACAGGAAATGTTGAAAAGATAAGATAAAAAACAAGACTGCTAGACAAGTGGCTTGAGTTTTTCTAAAAACTTATTATTTAAAACATAATTGTTAAAATGTTCACATGCAACACTATTTGGTAAGTATAAAAAAACATCACAATTGTGCATATATGTCCCTGATAAAAAAAAAAATAAAAAAAAACCTTAGTTACATCAAGTATAGCCAACAGATGGGTTATAGTATAAAGTATACAGGAGGGTACAAATAACTACTAGCAAAGGCAACAGAAAAGATGATCAGATCAGACAAAGGTCTACAGTTTAATAACCTAATAAAGCAAATGTATAACTAAAGTGTTGGGCTGACATACATTATAAAACAAATAAACAATACTGCAGTACTACAGGGGGAGGGGTACTTTATCAGTTTTACACACTGTGTGAGCAGTATGTGTTGCAAAAGGGTCTGAAATAAAGTTAAGAGCAGAAATAATATATCGTTCCTTCTTGACAATACTCTTTTAGGGGGAGGAAAAAACAGGTATTAGTGCATTAGAAATATTGGTAAACAGATTGAACCTGACAGAATAAGATATTTTAGTATTAAATTGTATTTACAACCTGTTAAACTGTAAAGTTATACAAGAGATGGTTTAAAAAGCAAGAGATGGCTTAAAATTGATTAAAGATATACAAGAGAAAGTAAAGATATGTATAAATTGAGCAAGAATGGTCACTATTTTTTAATATGTTTTTGACAAAACAATGTTGGTATAAAAAAGAAAATAACAGGACATATGGATTTGGTATCAATTCCACTAGATAATTCCACTAGATATTTCTAAAGAGACATAAACATTTTCCAAGATTTTGCTTAATATTAATGCTATTAAATTTGTAAGATTAGACTAAATTTACTTTATAGTCTTTGTATGCACACATACAGAAGAATTCAGTACAAATTAAATTAATGTCTGGCAATGAATATGTGTGAAAAACCATGTTTTAAAAAAATTGGGTTCAGGATAGCTGCTAGATTGAAATGCATGAATAGCAAACAGTCTGTGTAAATACATACTGTACAGAATACATTGTAATAAGTTTAAAAGTAATTTGTCAAGTTGTAATATCACTGGTTTTACCCCAGTAAAATAATTGCTTTCAAATATTTATTATATAAGCCCAGTTCAGTACTTTACCAAGATGTTAATGGGCAGTTCAAAGACATGACCACAGTGTTATAAATGCTTGCAGTAGCACATGGTTCTTGTCTCTTATAGTTAATTCAACAAGTTGCAAAGAGTTGATGAAACAGTTCTAAGTCATAAATTAAATTCTGTAATTGCAAAAGAATAAACTAATCAAGTTAAACTAAAGCAGACACAGCTCATAACTGATAAAATATTTTCACAGAATGGTCTGCAAAAGAAAAAGTTGTTAAATACATTCAGTTTATTAGTAATACTTTAATATCACTGTATTAACTATGTAAAATTGCATTTTGATTTGTTGTATCAAAAGACTATATAATGTGATAAAAAAAATACATATCAGTATAAAATGTTTTGAGTATGCTTAAAAACAGAGGGAATTGTTAGATATTATGAATTTAAGGCTAAAATTAATTCAGTTGTAAATATGCTGAAAGAAAAAGTTTGCTTAAATACAGAAACAGAGTTTAGTAATATGTGATCAGCAACCATACTAAATGACTGTGGCTTAAAAAAATAAGGAACTTGCTTATGAATGTATTACACACACATCAAGAAAGCTGACTTCTTACAGACGTGACAAGAATGTAATCTGCTTTCACTGGACAACAGGACATGTTTTTCTAAGAAAGTTTAAGAATATGTTTTTCTAATCCACAAGGCGTTTCCTTGAAGACAGTTTACTTATCAGCATTTGCACAAGAACAGATGTGTTAGCATTTGCGTCATCAAGCCAGTATCTTTCCAAAACCAAGAGGGTGTGTGTTTAACTAAAATATGTATAAAAAGTCTGTATTAAATCTAGTTATGTTAGAGGTATGGTAGGGACACAAGTCCTGAGGTAAATGGTATATCTCTCACATCACCTGTACTATATGAGAAGTAAAGTTGGAACAGTACTTTTAAGCTGCAACGTTGGTCCGTTTGATTTATTATAAAAAGTTATTGGTTACTGCTCTCTAAAGTTGATGCTGCAAAGTATATTCTCTCATCAGTGTATATTCTGCAAGTTTCTGTATGCGACAGACTGTGAATGCAAATACAACTAGACTTTGAATTTTAGCAGAATCCAGCCAGCAAATCCCACAGCAAGAGCAAGCAGTAAGAAGCAGTAAGCAGAGCCAAATATTTTTTCATGTGCTATAAACAGAACATGCTAGGGAAACAGATATATCCAACACTGATTCAAACTCCTCTGTAGTAGGCTCCCACCGCATGTGAAGCAGTGCTCCTTGATGACCCTGTTCAAGCGCAATGATGACTACTAGTTAGGTGATTGTAAAGTCAGCTCTGGGCTGGCACCTATGTCCCTCATGGACAGGGCCAGTTGGTGCTGCTGATAATCATACTCTGCTAAAAACAATAATACAACTATGCTCAATAATAGTACTTGTGTTTTTACACGGCTACACTTCTTAAGACCCTAGTGCTATTATGCTAGTAGCCTCATGTAAACCTCAGAAGCTAGGCGTCTATGCAGGCCTCATAACCTGTTGTCAACCACATGGCCTGCTAATGTCATCTAATGCAATCCTGTAAAAATCATATTTGAGCTGTGGTGCTTGCATTAAGTACTGTGTTCTGTAGTCTGTGCACTTAGGTAGGGGTTCTGTTCTTACTGCAGTTTTCTGTGTGTGTGTGTGTGTGTGTGTGTGTGTGTGTGTGTGTGTGTGTGTGTGTGTGTGTGTGTGTGTGTGTGTGTGAATGTGTGTGTGTGTCTACACAGCAGAGCAGATGTGAGTATCCTACAGTTACTACTCCAATTGCATAGATTGCCAGTATTTTGACACTTGCTCAAAGCTACATATCCATTTCATATAGGCCTCTCAACCTCATCTCCCACATGGCCTACTGATGTCATCTAATGTAATTCACCTGTACTCTTGTATAAATCAGACTTGTGCCATGGAGCTTGCGTAACATACTCTGTTCTATAATCTGTGTACTTAGAAGAGTATGAGTTCTATTCTCACTGCAATTAACTGTGTGTGTGTGTGTGTGTGTGTGTGTGTGTGTGTGTGTGTGTGTGTGTGTGTGTGTGTGTGTGTGTTACCAGTTGCTTGACATTACAGAGAGCATTTTACACCAGTATGTGGAGTACTCATCTTCTCAACAGGCACTGCTGATGTTATCAGCTGCATCACATTTTTGTATAGGCAGTACTCTCAGCAGGGCGGGGTCAGGCAGAAGTCATTTCATCCTATACAATAACGTTTACAGTAACATGACTTTCAATCTATCCACATACATCATGGCATGGTGTGTATGCCCTGTGTTATCTTCCTGAGAAAGCCCTGTGATGTCTCTAGCTGCTACAAATGTCTGGTGAGGTACATGTAAAAAAGAACATCACACTCTATTAGTGCTGTAATGAGGTTTGACTACAATGCTGCCATACAGTCCTAAGATATCAATATGATGGTTTTACTTGGGTTGTGTACTACTTAGGTTTTCAATAACAGTGCAGACAGTTGATGGTCAAAGTTCAGAATGCTATCTGTGTTCCCAGTGCTTGCATCACTGGGTTTCTGCATAGCAAGACTGTTATCAATGCTGTGATTAACATGGAACACCACTTTTCAGATGGACAACATTACAAACACACATTGTTGTATTTATTTGTAGATCATGTGCCTTTGTCACCACTCAGTTGTGTGTTAGCTTCTCCGGTACTATGTTATCATCATTGGCGGACTCAGTGTATGCACACAATATGCAAGGATCTGCAAACTTGGTAAGGCAAGGGGCATATACTTTAGCCTGAACTGTCCAGAAATACAATTCAAACAGTGAAGGGCCAAGCACAGATCCCTGGGATTTTCCACTGGAGACAGCACTACTGGTACAGGTTGATTCACTAACTTTCACAAGATATAGTCTGTCAGTGAGGCAATTGTTTACCCATCAAATGACTTAGTGTTTAATCCCCAGCTCTGGGATTTTCTCAATGATACCTACATGTGCGACTGTGTCAAAACCCTAGGCCAGATCACAACAGGCAGTAAGCACGGTCTTACCTTCATCCAGGCCTATCACACAGAATCAATGTGCTGTGACAACATTAGATATCACCTATGGAGTGACCCAGCACATACACCTTCCTGATATGGTCAAATACACGGTGCAACACACCCACCACATGACTTATGTTCCCATACAAGGGTGTACATCAACATGCATCCACCTGAGCTGGGGGAACAGCACCTGATGCATGCATGTATAGAGACATCCTTACTCTACTCAACTGTGAAGTAGACTAACATGTACACTAGTAAGATTCCAGGTGTGTGCAACAGACCTGTGGGAGTTGCTACTGATACATCAAGTCTGTCACACCTAACAGATGTCCTCAGAGAGGTTATCGAGTGCAGGTATGATGACAGCAATATCATTGTGTGGAACTTGAACAGGTTAAGGCATCTGACAAAAATCCACACTGAGGTATTCAATCACCACTGTAGTATGTGGCCATAAACATCTACATCACCAAATGGGTAGACCAGTGTATGACATATGTGGCATCTCACTATGTTGAAATGTGTGATGTGACATATCTCCGGTGCAGTGATCAGGTAGGTACATCAGGGACATCTGCTAGGTGCTTTCCTGCTCATTAGTTCAGTGATGGACATCACAGATGACATACACATGCTACGTCCAAACAGCTGCCTGAAGGACTATAGCTTGTGTGCAATCATTGACTCCAACTGTGACATTAGTACAATATGGACAGTATCAACACATACTAGAGGCTACTGCCACAGCCATGATAACAACTGCATTGATGAGACACAGAGGGACTTGCTGAATTAGGAAACAGACACACCATCCAAGTATAATGTGGACACCACACCCTATAATCCGACCTCTAGGTATGTGGCCTGTGGTCTGACGTAGAGGGTAAGTGGTACATCCACCAGCATGTGGTCATAGTGCTGACTACTCCCTTGAATGTAACACAAGTACTGAGTATGAGAAGGATATGTACATCAGAGTCCATAATAACTTTATGGCTCCTGGACTGCATCACACCAATAACTGTGTACAATGCACCCTTCTTCATGTACCTCCCTAAACATCTTCCAGGCATGTGTAGCTGAAGTGTACCATCTTTGTCACAGTGTGCTGTCAAACAGCCTATTGGCCATACCTAGGTATTTTTTCTGGGGAATATACAGGGCTGTCTGATGGTGCAGAACAGTAGATGCATAGGTGTTTACTAGGCTAACAACCAGAAGGCACTTTTAAAGTCTAGCCATGCATCCCAATCTCTGACAAGTTCTGAGACCCTTGATTAAGTATAAGCAGGGGCTTGGGAGATGAAACATCTAAAATCAGGGGCCTGGGACATGAACCATTTACAGGTTGCTTGTGTCTATTATAGACACAGGTGCCAAACCAGGGATGAATTTCCTGTTCCCCATCCAATTTTCCAAATTGCACTTGAACTGGCTTAGGGAGTAACTCTGCTTCACATGGATGAGGAACCTGTTCCAGAGACAGGGTAGTCTCTGGGATGCATACCTATTGTTCCAGCAGTTCCTATTTATATCACAGGCAAGGTTTAAGTCTTTAGAATGAGTAATTATGGTGCTATTTGTTTTATGAATATGCAGGAAGTCCATCAGAGCGGGGTTTGACAATGCCCTGTATGTTAGGCATACATCTCCCCTCAAAAGTCTAATGCCCTATATTCTTTTAGTGAGAAGCTTCTGTTGACATTACAATTGTTGGATATGCCTAGTTAGGTACATACCCAGGGGGCACTGTACTCCATGATGGGTCTAATGAATGTGGAATACAGTGGAGGAACAAGTTCCTTGGACCTATATGCCATGCCTTTGCTTATAAGCTGCACAACATACAATGATTTCCTTACTACTGTAAACATGTGATGGTCAAAGTCTAGATTATTGTCTGTGTGTGCCCATAATTACTGGGTCACCTCTAAAGAGTGTGTTGTCAATATGATAGTTACCAGGAGTGGGCAATTTCCTAGTGGATACTATTATGTATTTCTTCCTGTTTAGTTTTAGTCCATGGCTCTGATGCCAGCTGTTTGTCTCTGGTAGTCCTACCTGGAGAACATCTGTCAGTATGGGATTCAATGACAGCCCTAATCTGCAATCATCTGCAAATGTACTCGGCCAGAGATCAATGACATTGTCCTCGACTTTAGAGAAGTAAGTGCCAAAAAAAAAAGAGTGGTCCACGGACAGATCCCTGAGGAACTCCACTTGTGACTGACCTCTTTATAGAGGTGGACTCACAATTCTAACTTCATGAGTCTAGTCTATGACACAGCTGGCTATCCATCGGGTGATGTACAAGTTTGTACCTAACCTCTTGAGTTTATCAACAATGCCTGAGTGGGATATTTTGTCAAATGCCTTGGCCAGGTGAAGGTAAGCAGTGTGAACCATTTTGCCCTCATCCATCACTTTGGTGGCCTTCACAAAGAAGTCTACCAGGTTGAATACGCATATCCTGCCCTTGACAAAACAAAACTGGAGTGGGTCCAGTGATTGGAGGTTTGCCATTATCATTATTGATTATTTCCATGATAACGGTTTCCATGGCTTTACATATAAGACTAGTGAGACTTTATTGTCTGTAGATGGGCCACCTTTGTGCAGAGGGATGACTGTTGCTGTTCTCCATTCATGAGGTACAAAGCCTGTTTGGAGGCTACAGTTAAATAGCAATTCCAGAGGGCCTGATAGGTCATGTTTCATGCTATTTAGACAGCATCCTGGGATACTGTCTGGGTCCACTGATGCAGTGCTCTTGGCCTTAGAGATTTGTTACACAACATGCAGGTGTGCTACCTGTTCAGCTTATGCACACACTGCATACATCCCAATGGGTGTGGCTCAAGCCATTAAAAATGAAATGATCATATTAAAAGTCTTAACAAATGCACACTGACAGAGGTCAAATATTAATTACAGTTGTGTTTGCCATTGTGTATGCTTCAAGATAAAATATTCTGATACCTTGTATGTAGCATGGTTTTGGAATTATTAATGCAAACATGAACAAGCAATATTTGATGCCTAGAGGCACAGTAGCAGGTAACTGCAAAAACACCTGGAGGTGCCCTCGGATGTAATGAATTAATAGCATATACATCATTTGTGGCAGTGGGGATGGTACCATAGATATACAACATGCACACAAGGCAAGTAGCTCATATCAACCATACTGTCACATACAGGTATAGCAGTGTCCCTCCTAATACCTCCTAACTGTCACATACAGGTATAGCAGTGACCCTTCTAATGCCTCCTACAGACACTACAATATGAGGATGTATCATAATAGTTGTCAAGTGTGTGTGTGTGTGTGTGTGTGTGTGTGTGTGTGTGTGTGTGTGTGTGAGCTCAGCTGTTATTCCACATCACATATGTTACACCAGAGGCGTGGGATTACTGGTGGTATTACTCTGATATTGTCCATGATTGTGGTTGGTTCTTGTAAAGTTTGCCATGATCCTTTACCTGTGGCCACCTTGCTGGAGACCTCTGCTTAAAGTACACTAATATCCAGGTATATCATTGTTCACAGCTTCCCAATATGCACCCTACCCTAATTGCATGCCATTTCCATGACTGATGTCCTCTGCATTATTCATGTTAGGATGCTCATCTCTCACAAACATCCTCCCTATTGTTATGTCACCTTGTGCTGCTACAACCATCTTCCATTGACATGCCCTCCTCTGTTGTACATGCAGGAGTTTCACCTGTACTCTTTCCCTGTGTTCACTCCTACAGTTAATCTGTGTGCTCCTATTCAATACACACACACACACACACACACACACACACACACACACACACACACACACACACACACACACACACACAAACACACACACAAACACACCCTGGGTGATCACTTTACATGACAGTCCCATGTCCTGTTACAGATAATTAACAGCTTCAGTACAGAATGCCAGGAATGGGATATCACAATTCTCTGCACTGTAGGTACTCTGTCTCTACTGTATTTGAACCACAGACTTCACATTCATACCTCTCAACTGTCCAGATATTCCCAGGATGTCCAAATGTTTTCCTTAACAAATTTGCATACATTTGAGTGCATACCTCTCAACTGCCCTGATCTGTGCAGAACGTCGTTTTATCCCACATTTGTGATCTTTTCCTCATAACATTTTTCCCTGGCAAATCACTGGTGTATCATTGCAGAATATAGTGAAAAACTGATGGACATTTGAGTTTCAAACTTCATGTTCCTCAGAAAGTTCATGCTAATGTACAGCCTACATATTCTATCAACTTCTTAAGTTTGTCAGTGCAATAATTAAAATTTGTCCTTACTTCTGGCCCTTCATCTTCCCCATTATTATGGCTTTGTCCATATTTGTCACTCTTAAGAAGTTGTGAGTGTTACATTCTAACATTTCTATGTGATGTCTATGCCATATATGTCTCTACAACTAGTTATTTGTCCTCTCATTAAGTTGGCCTCTGTGCAGATGTCTTGCACTAACATAATGATGGCTGTAAAACCCACTGATGATCATTACTGCATTGGGGGCAAATCAGCGCACCATAGGTGCTCTTCCTTATACAGAATTGCTATCTGCATTCGCTGATAAGGCTTTGCTATGTCTAAAGCCCTGGTGATCACTATGGCATTCCACTCAAATCTGCACATGGAAGATGCTCTCCTTTACATGGAATTGCTATCTGTGTTTGCTTATGAGGTTTCAGGCCATGAAATGTAGCTTGGACGCGGCTCACCAAATTAATATGTATTAAGCACTGCCATGCACCATCGTGCAAACATGTAAATTCTGTGTATGCTCTGCATGAGGCCTACACAGAGTTTAATGACTCCCAGGGAAAGTCTTTTAAATTTCCAATACCATGACGGGAATAAACCCCAATTCCAAATCAGGGTATAACTAAAGTTCATGAAATACTAATGTTTCAGTCTTTGATGCTAGCCAAAAGTGATCTTCACAGCACCAACAATCTGCCCAGAGTTGACTCGATCTTTAACACCTTCAGAGTTACATACTTTGGAAATCAATTAGACATGCTGCTCTTACTAAAACTACTACTACTACTGGAACTGTCTGGGTATCTTTCTTCCACACTTCTCTTTTCTCTGCCTGTTAACCCTAGTATTTTATGACTCTGTCTCTCTGTAAACAAGACACTGTAATCAATGAGTGTAGCAATTTCAAAGATCAGTGCTACTTTTGTCTTTTTTTCCTTGACTACTACATCTGTTTTTCTAGCACCTATTTTTTGAACTGTTGATCATTGGTGTGCCCATGTGAGATAAAGAATTCTCTATAGTACTTTGTGGTTTGTGTCTGCAGTGCTTCTCAACTTCAAGACTGTAGTGTTTGCACAATCCCTAATGCAACAGTTCTGATATACTACTGTGCCTTTCAGCATACAGGCCCTCTGCCATGAATGTATCCACCCAGTAAAAACATGTGCAATTATTTCCATTTTTTTTTTAAGAGAACCTGTATTTGTCTGTTTCTTCCACATGTTTAATGGATTTTGTTAACAAACATGTCTGTAGTTTACTATCCTGGTCCACCATTATTAACCTTTCTTCTTTTGGTTTGAATTCACCTTTCCTTAACCATTCACATACTGTGATTTCTATGATGCGTTGTGTGCAATAACAAGAGTTGCATTTTTATCACCTAGTGAATTTTATCAACTTGCCATTTTTATTCCTGTGTAACTTCAAACAGATCTTGAAAAAATCGGGATAGGGAAACAGAAGTAAATAAACTGAATTTTTATTAGAGCTCTATCTTCCATGTCATACGTCACATAAGCAGAGTAAAAGAAAATTTAGTGCATGTACTACGTCATATTTTACCAACTAAGTTTCTTGTTGCAAGGAGCAACAGTACCATAACTTCACATTTACATGTATCTGTAGTATTTTTACTGTAATTTCTTGGTGTAGCACTAAAGTAAAAGGAAGAACTATTGCCTGAAAGTGTACCAATTGTTGTTGTCCTCAGTATCCTGGATTTCTGTTTTCCTGCTTTGTGAATTATTGCCTTGTGTAAGTCTACACTGTGCTGCTGTTAACTACTGTTGTTCTGCATTACTTTATGCATAGGTATAAATACTGCTGTGTTCTTAGCTAGCTATGTGTATAAGACACTAATACAATGGAAATTAATGCAAGGTATACTGTCTCTGCCTACTTGTATTAATTTTTTTCTCTCTACCCATGGTATTTTTGTCTCTCGCTCTTTTCCTGAATTACTTGCTCATAACTAATCTCCCTCCTCTCTGTTTTTATAGACCTAGTGGATTTTTCCCTGCAGTTTTCTCCTGGCCACAGTACAGGCAACACAGGTTTGAGGACCTTATCAGATACCCTGCAACTCTAATTATCTGTCCGCAAGCCACCATTTTTAGCTTAAAATAATACCAATGAAGTATGTGTCCCAGTAAATAACTACTACATAAGCTAATCTTTTAATTAATGCTAGACTTTATAAACACAATAATTTACAGTGTTTTTTTTGCTAGTCACCACGAAAAGCAGACGCCAGCAGCTCCTATCCTTTCTCTTTGGATACCCACGATCCTCATACTGTTTCTGTGTATATTCTCCTGTTCTGCACTTTACCCTTCCCTGAATTCATTTCTAGCCTCACTCATAATTGCCTTTCCTACTGCGCCTGCCCTATTTTACTGTCTTCAGACTCATACATATTATTTTTTTTTAGTTTTGCCCTTTTAGCTGCTAGTAATACCTCTCTCTCCCCCTCCAAAGCCCCTCTCTATTGTAGCTAATTTTAACCATATAGTACTGGGTTTTGCTTCAAGTAAATCTACTTGTGTAGCTTGAGGCCAGTGTCCTTTTGTAAGCTTACGTCTGCTCATATTTTATTTCTTTTTATTTTATTTCTGGTGACTATACCTTTTAGAAACTTTATATCCTTGTCTCTCAAGCTAGTTTTTCACCATCTTTTTCTGATTGTTTCTATGACTTCATCTTGACCAGGGTGCTAGCCCCACTCCGTTCGCCCTCACTACGCTCGGGCTCACTTTGCTCCCCTACCCTACCCCCATTCCCACCCACCCCATTACAATTACCATTATTCCTAACTATCCCTCCTCTTCCTGTCCCACTAGCCACAATTCCACTTCCTGCCTATTGCCACAACCTTAATAATCTGTCAATATTGTCAACACCACTTCCTCTATACCACTGTCTCTACCTGACCATGTTTTATTCAACATGTATTATTTTCTAATATCTTCTGCACTACTCCTTATTCTCCCTATCTCCACCTCTTACCACTCCAATCTCTCTGACCCACTCCTATGTTCACCAACTTCTGACTCATACAACATATATCCAACTACTTCATCTTTTACTATCTCCCCTAATCTCTTTACTACCTCTACCTCAAGTCTATATAAACCATCCATAATACAGGTTTTTAAACCTTCCCACAAAGCTAAGTCAAAACTATACAAACTCCATCTAGCATCTACTGCACACTCTCTCCTCACTAAAAACCTACTTTGTTCTGGAGACATCCATCCCAACCATGGCCCCTCTTCTCTTCCCAAAACTACCTCTACACTGCCCCCATCTTACTCCTCTAACAGTCACCAACCTCAGTCACAACAATCATCTCCATCCAAACACTTAACTATTTACTCATTGTATATTCAGAGTCTAGCAAATAAAGTCACTGAGCTGCACTCATGGATAGCTGTCAATACCTTTCACATCCTCTCCCTATCTGAAACCTGGCTTAAGCCGCAAATCTCAAACAGAGAAATACTCCCACCAGGTTATAATATCTTCCGATGTGATAGACCTGTAAAAAAAGGTGGTGGCGTGGCCACCCTCTACTCAAACATTCTTAACCTCTCACCATACCCTTCCCCAATTCCTGACTTCCGCCCAGCTGAAATCATCATCTTTAACTGCCATCTGAATCCCCACAAAAAACTTGCAATTGTCTCTATCTACCTTCCTACTGGTAACAATCTGCCCATTCTTGAAAACATCCAATCCTGGTTCTCCCACAACATACCATATGACACACCTATCCTTGGTGATGTCAACATTGATTGGTCCAAACTCACAACTGACTCCCCCCAACTCAGTATCCACCTACACTGCTTCCACCAACTTAGAACATCTCCCACTCACTTCCATAAAATTTCCACTTCCAGCTCCATCATAGACTGGATCCTTACAAATTCCCCCCACCAATACCACAATCCCACCACCTTACCTGACTCCCTCAGTGATCATCTCCCTACCACCATCTTAAGACACTATTCCCATATTCCTAAACCCCATCTTATCAAAGACTGTCGAAAACTATCATCTTTCAATTCATCCCAATTTAACTCCATTCTCCACAACATAGATTGGTCCATCCTAAAACACCTCCCCCTAAATGATGCTGTAAGCACTTTCAATAGCATATTCATGAATACTCTAAACTCCTTAGCTCCCTCTAGGAAGATCAGAGTAAAATCAAACCATGCTCCATGGCTCTCCAAAGAGACTAGGTCCCTTATGAAACAGAGAGATCATGCTTGGAAAACCTGGACTAAAACTAAACAACCACCTTTTCTTCAAAAATACAGACAACTGAGGAACCTTGCAAAAAACATACAACTAATGACAAAAAGTTATACTATAGCTCTGCTCAGCTTAACAACAAATCCAATCCTCAAAACTTCTGGTCAGTTTTCAACAACATTCTCTATCCTGGAAAGCCCTCTAATCCCTCCCCATACCCTAACTCTTCCTCTCAGGAAACAGCTACTCTCCTGAATAAACACTTTATCTCTTCCATCCAAAATCTGGTAACCTCTACGCCAAACTCTACTTCAACACCCACCTCTCCAAGTTCCACTAACACAACTTTGTTTTCTTTTGAGCCAGTTCCCATTACTTACATCAAATCTCTACTACTCAAGCTAAAACCTTGCTCTCCTTCCACTGACAATCTGTCTCCTACATTCCTCAAACTTGCGGCTGACTCAATTGCCTATCCTGTATCTATACTAATTAGTCGATCTATTCTGGAATCAACTGTCTCCATCCTTTGGAAATCTTTCTTCACTATCCTTCTTCATAAAGGTGGAAACTCCACTGACCCCTCAAACTACCGACCCACTGCCATTCTGTCCCCCCTCTCCAAGATATTAGAAAAATGTATTCACTCACAGCTTCTCAATCACCTCCTCACACACCACTTACTTACCCCTACCCAACATGGATTTCGTCCTCACCACAGCACCACCACTGCCCTCTTCTCCTTCACTCATATCATTGCTGAGGCCCTAGACAACAATAAACTCATTTCCTGTCTCTTCCTAGATCTCTCCAAAGCCTTTGATACTGTCTCTCATCCTCTACTACTATCCAAACTCGCAAATCTCCACCTATCCCCTCCACACTTGCCTGGTTTAAAAGTTACCTATCTGGCAGGGAACATTCTGTTAAATGGCTCTCATCCTCCTCACCTCTCCTTCCCATCTCCACTGGTGTTCCCCAAGGCTCCATCTTGGGACCCCTTTCAACATCTTCACCAGTGATCTTTACACCTCATGCAAAGTATCCTCCCTTATTCAGTATGCCAACGACTCCACACTTATATCCATCTCAAATAACATTCCTGAACTACACTCCCTGACCCAACAGGCCCTACTATCCACTGAACAATGGCTCTCTCACAACCTATTGATCCTAAATCCCAAAAAGACCAAACTCCTACTTTTCCTTCCCCGTTCTCTTTATCATCACAAAACCTCCATTCTTATTACATCTTCTAACAATACAAACATCCAACCTGACACCCACACAAAACTCCTAGGGGTCATTATCGATGACAAACTCCAAGTTCAACCTACACATACTCCAATGTATAAAAAAAAAAAAAAAAAAAAAAACAGAAACTAGGTCTGCTATATCGGAACAATAAATTCCTAACCCCTGAATCTAGACCTACCCTGGGCCATGCACTCCTCCTTCCCTCCCTCTTATATGCCACCCCAGTTCTTACTAATATCCAGGCCTCAACAAACTACAACATACTTACCATAAAATAGCCAGATTCATTACTAACTCCCCATACAAACTCACACCACTGTATTTCTTTAAACACTTGTCAATGGCTTGAGCTTCCCCAGTTTCTGCTATCTTATCAATTTCATATGCTACACTTTATTATTTATAAACCCTCCTTCTATCCATCTCTATCTTCCTTGGTCTCCATCTACATCCCATCCCGGATCCTCCGTACTTCTAACCAACAATTACTTGATATCTACCACCCAAAAAGGTCAGTAGGCAAACTACTCTACAAACACTCCCTTGCCCATGCTTGGAACAAACTTCCCCTTGACTTACGTTCAATCTCCCACACCTCACACTTTAAAAATGAACTAAAAGCTTATTTCCTCAATTCCAGAACCTGCCCTTGCCATGACCCTACCTAGTCTTCCTTCCCTTTATGTATCCTCAAAAGGACCATACTTAGTACCTCATTACACCTCTCTCTCCAATGTGTCTACTATGCATTTGCACAATTTTATACAAACAAAAATGTTTATTGTTGACCTATTGAACTATATCAATGCAAAATTGTTACTTCGCTTCTTTTTAATGCAACTTTAACTTTATGCATGTAACCCAACATATGTGAATTGTTTTGCTATAACTGCTATTATATCAATATTGTTTAAAATTGTACTTGTTTTAAAATGTTTTACTGGAGCTTTTCTCCTCGAGTCTCTACTGAAAATGGGCCACAAGCCCAGTTGGACAAACCCGGTTAACAAATGTCAATAAATAAATAAATAATATATACAAGGGTAAAGTTGGTTTTCTATGTTATATGAATTCGAAAAACGGCAGCTCTCCACAAAACACCAATAAACCAAAAAGGAGTGCAGTCACACGAAGGAAGATCTCCAAAAAGTTGAAATGCACTTTTAATATATCCAAACACGCACAAAACACTTCCACATTAACGCTCTTCACTAAAATAGCATTTTCGTCTCCTCACTGGACTTCATCAGATGCTAATTTCTATGTTATATCTTTCATCTAAAACATTTTCAAATAACTCAAATTTATATTTTAAGTAAATCTTTTAAATGTTTCTGTTCTCGGTTACATTTAAATATTTAGTATTACTTTTTTAAATTAACTGTTGTTGTAAAAATAAACAGAATATCTATTTTACTTTATCTCCATTCTGTTATAATTATCTTTCTTAAGTATGGAGTATAAGGCTAACTTATTTGAATATCCGTTTCCGATTCTTTTTTATCAGACAAGAAGTCTGCACTTTGCCAATATTCAATAAACCTATTACTTTCTGAATTATACCCACTGTGAAGTTTCCATTTTTATTTCTCTTGCAAGGTTTATAACATCAAATCTTGCACTGAACATTTTATAATCCTTATCCACTTGGTCAGAACTATCAATCCTACAATATCCTTCTCCACCCATCTTCCAAATTTCTCTTGGATACAAGTCTCTGAGAAGGACTGTGTTAAGATAAAAAGGTATCCCGATTAACTGATAGATGTTTTTCATTAGATTAACGGGAAAAGCCAAAAGACAAGCAACAAGAACCTTTTATCCCAGTACTTTATGCTTCAGATCTAATTTATATTATACAATAAATATTACTTGTTATTGCAAACATTACTGGTTTAATAATTTTATCTCCTAATTTCTTATATAAATCTATATAAATTATACAAATTTTGGTTTTGTGTTGTAGAAAATCAATACGCAAATTTCATTTGCCAGTTTCAGCAATTATTCCCTATACTCCTAACTCTCTCATCCTTCTACATAAATGTAACATTGAATGTTATCATTAGAAATTAGAAATATTTCTATGTATTTACTGTTAATTAATCACCCTTAGATCTTCCTCCAATCTATCAAATTGACTTTGAAGTCAATTTAATGATGTTATCTGCACAGGATTGGTCGAGGCCCGGGTTAACAATGACCGCCACCAGTACTGTTAGCCAACAGGGTGCTGGCGGAAATTGGGCTACTGTTGGCCGAAGAAGATGTGGTGAGAGAGGACATGAAGGTGGTTGGTGTGAAAGAGCATGATGCAGAGGACAGGAAGAAATGGAAACAGATGATCCGCTGTGGCAACCCCTAACGGGAACAGCTAAAAGAAAATGATGACCTGCATAAGAGATTATTGGGCATGCACTTCCATTAATTTTTAGAATGCCTACATTTTCATTACAACAGCATTCCAAACCACCATCAACATATTTATCTCTATAGATAGATTTAACAAATGGTGCCAGCAGACATCCTTACCTTACTCCACTTTTGATCTCTAGTCATTTAGAAAGTTGTCCTGTTTTACAGATTCTTAATCAGGAGGTACGTCTTTCATAAATCTCTCTTATCAGTGATAGTTTTTTCTTTAGCTGTACTCACTTGTTCATTTTCCCATTAATATCTTTCTATTTACTTTATCAAAAGTTGCTTCTAGGTCCATAAAAGCTGTGATTTAATGCATAACACTGGGCTGCTGTTTTATGAGTAATATATATATAAGTTGTTATTTAAGAAAGACTACTTTATTCATTTCTTATTTTAGTTTTCGCATAATAGTGGGGGAAAAAACTAAGTGAAGAGTGTAGCGATATTATTAAGTGGTATTTATTCAGATCTGATTTAATCCCATTTTTATGGCTGGGAACAAGTATTCTTTACTTCCATGAAATGATACCCATTTTTATATCTGTCTCATAATTTTCTTGTATCATAATGTCCCGGTTTCCTGTTGATTGCTTATAAGAATCATTACAAATCTGGTCCTGCCCTTGGGCTTTATCTTCCTGCCGTAATATAATTTCCACAGACTCTTTATTACTGAATTTACTGACCAGTTCTAGGTTTCCACTGTTTACAATATATAATATGTTTTCCCCTCTTTCTTCTTTCCCTGTATTTGTAATCTACAGTTACACCACATTTCCTCACATTCTAGCAATTTTTTTTTACTCATACCAACAGACATTAGCATCCAGTATGTTCTGCACCATTTTCCTTACAGCCATTGAAAATAACTCAAATTTCTTAATTTTTTCTCTCAAAGTCTTTATATTCTTTCTTTACTTGTCTAAATAATACATCAACTTTTCTAAATTTTATCCAGTTTCTCATTAAACATCTTACATTCTTTTCTTTACATTCTTTATCAAACAGTTTTAATGAAATCATGTTATAATTAACTGCTGTTTCTGGTACTTTCCTCTTCATTTTAATTGTTACTTTTCCATAATATCTACATCCAGATAAAATTACCACTTTCAGTTCTATATTCCACATGTAATCTAATTAAATAACTTCAAACCTGTTATGATGCAGTCTATTACACATTTATAATAAAACAGAAAAAATAAGAAGTTATGTACCTACCATAACGTTCCATGTTAGTTGTCTTCTCTCGCCTTCTTTCTTGCTTGATGGGTTCGGAGCCGATCCCTCGGCTCCGACTCGGCACTTGCTTTAGCTCGAGAACTCCTTTTACCAGCTCGAGGCAGCCCCATATCCCATGATGCAAGGCAGGAAGTACCCAGATCTCGTTTGTTGACAAAAGGGCAATAACACCAAGCATAAACAATACTTCCCAAAGGAAGAAGAAACTTACAAATGGAAAAAGGACCAGGTCTGAATGGTCTTTAGCATTATAGTTTCTTATACAAGGTCTGTCCAGGCCAGGGGGAAGGAGGGAGGGTCAAGAAAGAAGGCGAGAAGACAACTAACATGGAACGTTATGGTAGGTACATAACTTCTTAATGTTAAGTTGTCAATCTCGCCTTCATTCTTGCTTGATGGGACCGCGTCCTAGCACCTCTATCCTGGGTGGCTCAATGGAACAAACTCTTGAGGACTGTAGAGCCAAAACTGGCTCTGTCCCTGGAGGCCAAGTCCAATTTGTAATGGGAAACAAAAGTGTGAGGAGTGGCCCAAGTGGCCGCTGCACAAATAGTGTCTAAAGGCAGTCTAGCTTGAAAAGCTGTAGAAGTAGCTAAACTCCTAGTTGAATGTGCTTTAGGTTTTGAGCACAGCTGTTTTCCCCTGATCGTATAAATTTCAGTGATGACCGAAGAAAGCCATCTGGTCAAAGTCACTTTAGAAACAGGAAGGCCTTTTTATTATCCGCATAGGAAACAAAAAGTTGATCAGATTTTCTAAATTTTTTTGTTCTGTCCAAATAATATCTGAGCTGACGGTGGACGTCAAGATAATGTAGCTTTTGTTCAGCTCTATCTGAATAGTTAGGAAAAAATACAGGGAGATCAATAGATTGATTCAGATTGTTTTTCAAGCGACCTTAGGTAAAAGGATGGATTAGTTCTCAAAGATACTCTGTCTTTGTGAAAAATCAAATAGGGGGTCGAACCGAAGAGCATGAAGTTCAGACACCCTCCTGGCAGATGTAATAGCCACTAGGAATAAAGTTTTCCAAGAAAGATATTTCAGGGAACAAGAAACAGCTGGCTCGAAGGGGAAGAATCAAGGATGTCAGCACTAAATTTAAATCCCACTGAGGAGGAGGATTCCTGATTGGAGGCTTTAGTAGGAAAATTCCTTTCAAAAGGCCCTGCAGAGCCTATGGGACATAATATTATGATCTGCTATCCCGACATGAAAATTAGAAATAGCAGCCAACTGAACTCTGACTGTGGAAGAAGAGGAGCCTGCATGGAAAATCTCTGCTAAGAAGTCCAGAACTGCCTGAACAGGGGCAGTAAAAGGATCAATATTTTGGGCCTTAGCCCAATAAGAGAAACGTTTCCATTTGCTTGTGTAAATCCTCCTGGTAGAGGATTTTAGTGAAGCTACTATGATATCTCTAACTGGGTTAGAGATCAAAGGAAGCCTGGCTAAGGAAGGAAGTGGAGCAACCATGCTGTGAGGTTGAGAGAAGGGATTGACCGGTGCAGCTGACCGGATTGGTGAATCAGTAGATCTGGCACTGGGTCCAGATGCCACGGCTGCACCAAAAGGTGATGATGGAGGAACGGAACCAAACTTGTCGAGGCCAGTAAGGGGCAATGAGAATCAATTTGGCTCTCAAAACGGTAGCTTTCTGGATCACCTGAGGGATCAGAGGAAAGGAGGGAAGGCATAAAGAAGTCCCTGGGGCCAATCCTGGGTCAGAGCGTCTCTGGGGGATGGCCTGATAGAGGGAAGAGGCTGAAGAAGTCTGGACATTTGCTGTTTTGGGGAGTAGCAAAAGATTGCAACATGGACGACCCCATTCCAGAAAAATCTCTTCCGCTATGGATTGCTTGAGAGACCACTCGTGAGGCATGAGAATAGCTCTGCTCAATCTGTCCGCTATAATGTTGGTTTTCCCAGGGATATGCGTTGCTACCAGAAACCGATGAGAGGAGATCGCCCATTGCCATAGTCTGAGCGCTTCTCGACACAAGGGGTAGGACTTGGTTCCGCCCTGTTTGTTGATATACCAAACTACAGACATGTTGTCTGTGTGGACTGCAATTGTCCCTACGGGAAGAAAGTCGTTGAGGGCTTGCAACGTTAAAAGCACTGCTCTCATCTCCAGGACATTTATGTGCAGATGGTACTCGAACGGTTGCCACGTCCCATGAACCATCCTGCCCTGATAATGACCCCCCACCCGATCAGGGAGGCATCCGTGGTGACAGTGGCTATCGGAGACGGAGGTACAAAGCACCTGCCTTGGTGAACCTGAGACGATGTGATCCACCAAGCAAGATGTTCTTTGCATGTTTGTGTCACCAGAATCTGGTGACGCATTGGGAGTTGCTGGTATGACCACTGTGTGAACAGCATCCACTGAAGGAGGCGCATGTAGAATCGAGCCAGGAAGAAGAGTGATGGCCGCAGCCATAAGACCTAACACCTTTAGAACCATTCTGGCCTGTACCTTCTTGCTGGCCAGAATGATCCTGACATGAGTCTGAATGTCTGAAACTCTTTGTTCTGTAAGGGTAGCTGACATCCGAACAGTGTTTAAGTTTGCGCCTATGAAGGTAATAGACTGGCAGGGCGATAAGGATGACTTTTCGTAGTTGACTGAGATGCCCAAATGAGAACAAAGGTCTATTGTGTAATTCCTGGCTTGTATAAGCTGATGCCTGGTGGTGGCTGACAGGAGCCAGTCGTCGAGATACGGAAACACCTGGAATCCTTGACGTTTCAGGTGAGCCGTGACCACTGCCATGCATTTGGTGAATACTCTGGGGGCTGTAGTGAGACCAAAGGGCAGGGCTCTGAACTGGAAATGACTGGACCCCAGCTGAAAGCGGAGAAATCTCCTGGAGCGTCTGTGAATTTTGATGTGATAGTACGCATCCTGAAGATCTATTGAGCACATCCAGTTGTCCTTCTGTAAGAAGGGTAGAATTGACTGAAGAGTGACCATTCGGAATCTTGTCTTCCTGACAGACTTGTTGAGTCTGCTGAGATCCAATATTGGTCTCCAGTCTCCCGTCTTTTGGGGACCAAAAAGAACCTTGAGTAGATTCCGGGCTCTGAATGGTCTATAACTGGCTGAATGGCTCTTTTTTGCAGTAGTTTTGCGATCTCTAACTCTGCAATGTCCCTTAGACCGGTGGTACATCTGGAAGGGAACTTGAGGGAAGGGACTTTCCTCGAAAGGAATTATGTAACCCTTGGATATGATCGACTGTACCCATCTGTCTTGAGTGAGGGAATGCCAGGCTTCTGGGTACAGTGATAATCTTCCCCCGACTGCCTCCAAGGAGGGACAGCCGGGCAACACCTCAGGGATGCTGAAAGGGCTTCTCAGGAAGAGACTCCCTGTTGCCCTGATTCTTGGATCCCTCTGCCTCTAGAGCGTCTGTTGTTGTTACCCCTCTGCCTCTAGGGGTAAACTGACCACGTGAATCGGCGTGACTCCTTGAGATTTACGGAACCACATCTTCCCACCCTTCTGTCCTTTGGGATAAGGCCTAGAAGGGGTGGGAAAACCGACTCCAACAGCAGAAAGAGTCTTGCCGTCCTGCTCACACCTGGTCAAGGTTTCCTTCACCTGAGGGCCAAACAAAGCTGACCCATCAAAGGGAGAATTTGTGAAGGACGCCTTAAAGGGATCCATAAAATCACATAGCCGCATCCAGGCTTGGCGCCTAAGAGCCACACCTGTGCCTGCGGCTCTACTGGCTCCATCAGCAGCATAAGATATTAGCCGCATGGAGGAGTTAGCAATGGAATTGAGGGTTCCTAGCTGCGAAGCAATCTTTTCTTGGGCCCCTGCAGCTGTAGGATCCTGAACTACTTCTCCCAGCTCCTTCAGGATATCTCTCTGGAGTCTGGTGAAGTGACAAAGATAATTCAGCGAACGCATAGCAAAGGTCGCTGAGGAAAACATCCGCTTGCCGTACCTATCCATGGTCCTAGAGTCCTTGTTAGGAGGATGGACAGGCACGGAAGGATCTGCAAGTTCCTTTTGGTGGCCGCAGCCACCACCATGGCATCAGCGGGACACCCTTGGTAAGGAATTGTTTGTCACTAGGGGCAGTTATAAATTTAGAAGGCCTCCTAGGGACTGGCTCTACAGAGTCAGGAGCTGTCCACGCCTTTCGTGCTATAACCTGCATAAGGGGGTCGAAAGGCGGAGACACCCAGGAGGTGGAGGGCCGAGATCCAAACGCCTCTAGGTATACTGACTCATCCTCAGAGGGATTGTTGGTGGGCCAGTTTCCCTCTGTTTCAGAAGTTCTAGGATGTCTGAGAAGGAGACATCCTCAGAGGGGATCTAGGGATCCCTCTGACTCATCAAAGTCAGTATCCAGTGACAGACTCAGGGAGTCTACATGCTTCCTCTTACAAGTCCTCTTCCTAGGAGGATCTCCCAAACATCAGGAGAATCCTCGGAAGAGGGGAAATTCCCAATGGGGAAACCTGAGGCGGAGGATCTCTGGGTCCTGTAGCAAGAGAAGTGGCAGAGATGTCAACAGGTACAATAGAGGGAGGAGCTACGGGAAGAGACTGCTGACTGATACCAGTGGCCAGTACACTCTTCATCACCTCGAATGCTCCCTCCCAGGCAGGTCCGAGAGACCCGCTCAAGAGCTAGGAACCCAGGGGCCACCGAAGGGAAGTCTCCGAGGCAGATGTCGGAGCCGAGCTCACCAAGGCCGAGGCTCCAAGGGGAAGAGCGGGTTCGACAAGGGTCCGATGCCACTCACCCTCGGAGGAGACCATGGAAGCCCGACCACGAATCCCTCTAAGGAAGAGGAGATAAGAGTAGGGGCTGAAGGAACAGAAGGGGTATCCATCCTCCAGCCGTAGCAGTAACCATGCCCGAAGACTCCAACTCCAAGCTCTGGGGTAGAGTTGAAGGAGGAACTGTAACGGGGTGTGGACCAACAGTCGCCTGCTGAGACGGACTGTGTAGCATTTGGGCCAGTACCTGTGACTTGAGCAATCTACTGACCACTCTCTAGGTCATGGTCTGACAACCTGATGACCTTGAAGATCGGCTCCGATGGCTCCGTTCCGATAGAAGAGGCGAGGCGAGCCGAAAGTATCGGCTCCAAGGAAGGGACCTCGACCTCTTCCTGGAATGGGTCATCGGAGCCGATATTACTGATCCTGTCGGCACCGATTTCGGAGCCGGCAGAACGCTTCGATGTATCGGCTCCAGCCGGAGCCGATACAGCCACCAGTAACGGTGTCGGAGCCGATCGAGCCGACACCGATGCCTGTGCCACATGGGTGTCGGAGCCGATCGAGCCGACACCGATGCCCGTGCCACGTGGGTGTCGGAGCCGGTCGGAACCGACACCACAGTGGTCAGCAGAGATTCGGCACCGATAGCCATCGGCGAAGCTTAGTGGATCAGAATCGCTCCAGCGAGCGATCTCGACTCTATACGAGTCGGAGCCGAGGCCCAAAAAGGGCTTACCCATAGAATGGCACACAGCAATGGTTATTCATCTCCACAAAGGAGGGGTCACAATTGACCCTGGTAACTATCACCCCATAAGCCTGACTAGCCTGGTCTGCAAGACTATGGAGCGCATCATCATGGAACTCATTAACAAAGACATTGGGAACCTCCAAACACTTGACCCGACCCAGTTCGGCTTTAAGGGCAGATCATGCCTACTAAACCTGATTGACTTCTTCGAGACAGTCACCAAGGCCATAGATGAGGGAAAGGTGGTTCACACAGCCTCCCTTGACCTAGACAAGGCTTTCAAACACCATTCCCCACTCGGGTACTACAGAAAAACTCACCAGCCTGAACATAAACCCCTATGTCACAAGATGAGTTGCCAACTGGCTTACAGCCAGAACGCATACGGTAAGAATAGTGGGCTCCAGGTCCGACTCTAAACCAGTCACAAGTGGTGTCCCGCAAGGCTCAGTCCTGGGACCCCTACTGTTCGGCATATACATCTCAGACGTACAGGCAAACACAGGAGGACTATGGCTAACTAAGTTCGCGGATGACTGCAAACTGGGAGCCATAACTGACTCTCCGGCTGACACGGACATCCCCCAAAAGGGCCTTACTGAGACGGACACCTGGTGTCAAAGTCACGTCCTCAAGCTAAATGCCAAAAAATGTATAGTCATCCTGTTTGGGAAAAACAAAACACCCATGAATTACCACATAGGTGGCAGCCTCCTTAATACAGAAGAGGTAATAAGAGATCTGGGGACCCAGGTAGATAGTAATCTCTCCTTTGACAATCATATTGCCAAAGTAGTTAGGAAATCCTTCTATGTGGCCCATCTAATTACTAAAGGGTTTGCATCTAGAAATAAAGAGGTTATAGTGCCCCTCTACTCATCACTCATTAGACCCATCATAGAGTACAATGCCCCATTTGGGATGTACCACACAAGACACTTCCAACAGCTGGAAAGACCACAAAAGTACCTCACCAAGAGGATTACTGGCCTCAAACATATGTCCTATGCAGCCCGACTGAAAAAACTCCGGCTGTACTCAGTGGCATATCGCTTACTCAGAGGTGATCTCTGCCTGACATACAAAGCCATGTCCAACTCAGAATTGATGGAAATGCTCCACCTAACAAAATCCAAGTCACTGCGAGCCACGTGCTCTAGTAAGCTAAACCGCGACACAACAATAAATAGAACATGCTGGAGGGATGGATTCCTGTCACAGAGACTCCCCATGTTTTGGAACAAAATTCCAAACTACATTAGGCAGAGCCCCTCACTAACACTCTTCAAGAGAAACCTTGATGAGTGGATGGGTAACAGAAAATACACTCCTGGGATCACTTCATTGGCTTTGCTTGACAGAGGATCAGTTAATCAATCAATGGGGCGGTGAAAACCGACACACTCTGGCTAGGCTTATAAATGCCCTCGGGCAGACAGCCTAGTACCTACCTATGAACCTAATACATTCAATATATATGATAATGATTTAATATTCAGAGAAAGTTTAATTTCGCTATAAACTGGCTAAACTAAGTTAGTATAATACAAACAAGAACTGCAATATGAAGTCAGAAAAAAAAGGGTTGTGGTATATTTAGAAAGAGAGTCAGGGGAGAGAAATTGACAAAAGGATAGAAGCAAGTGAAGAAGGGTGAGTAAGGAGGTATAAGGGATGAATAGGTACTTTTTCAAATTTAGGGATACAGTGCATATATTTCAAAAATCTTTTTTTCTTGTATTACATGCCCAATGTCCTGTGTAATTCAACACCTGCATGTTAACTCGGTTCTGACTGCCACACTTGCAGCATCATAAGATACGTACTGTGCACTGCGAAGGCTCTGCTACATTCACTACTGCAAGTATATATAGTACGTCATTAAACAGTGCTGTGGATTTACAGGCGTACAAAGATTGGACTAAAATAGACTGTAAATTAAATAATGGTATCACTTTCAAAAAGTAAGACATTTAAGCTTAAAATAACCATTGTAAAGTGACAGTACATCACTTCAGGACAGTGGGTAAAATATTTATCTCTTATCTCTCATAACTTTTTATCATCATGTACTATCGCAAGACAATACCTTGAATGGTCATGCAGATAATTATGTTAGCAAATGCCTGCACAAATCAGTTTCACATATATGAGTAAAGTATTACAAAACAACCTTTAAACACTGTTTACAAGATGCTGCTAGACATAACAGTATACCTTCCTGAATCATAGATTAAGAAAATTTCCACTTTTCTTCATCACTCCTCAGACCTCAACAGAAAATATAAACATACTGCCAACAGTTTTTTCTCAAAGTCTTCACACTGATAACCAATAAATCACATGCAATAAAATTAGCTTGAAATAGAAGAAATACCAATAAGGTATAACAGATGTATGCATTTCTTACAAATTATTTGTCTTTAAGACATTTGGAATTAACCATTCACCTTACTTACTTTTATATCTCCAATTTCCTTATCATGATGGTTTTGCGTGTATTTAAATTCTTTCACTTTGGATTCTAGAGACGTTAATGCTATTTTTATCTTGTCCTGTGGATTGAAATAAAAATAATAAAAACAAAAACATAATTAAACCACATGAACAACAACACCATGAGCTGCAAAAGTACTTTGATGGCCTTTCTTTACAAGGACAGTGTAAAACACCAAGATGGCTACTATACCCATCACCAATGTTTGTAAATTGTCAAGACAGGCATACAGACACTGCCATGAACTTTAAGACCCATTAATGCAGTGCTGGGTATACAAAACTATAATTCACTTTATAAAACTTTAATTATTCAAGGAATAGAATCTTTAATCCTATCTTTAAATAAGAATGAAGGCATAAAATCTTAGAAAGGGAGTAGTCTTGGTTGCTTTCAGGCAACTAAGATAAAATGGGGCAAAACATTGGAAAACAACTGCAAATACAGTTTGGTGATTAATAGCTGTCCTGTTCAAAACGGGATTAAGCTGTGGGTAAATCCCTCCCCACACACGCATACACCAGGTGGCCCACTTCCCTACCTAGTGGGTTAATCCAAAAATTCTATAATAATATCCTACTTCCTCCTGCACCCCTAAAACTCCCCTATCTTAAGTAAGCTTTCTCAAGTGAAGGAAAGCCATTTCAATTTACTGGATTTGCAATCAATGTCTGGAAAATTTATTTCTCTGTGTTACAGACTACCTTAATCCCAAAAATCAAACAGTTCCTTCCTTGGGTGCATATTTCCCTTAAATGTGATTTATGTTTGTACTTTATCAACTCCATTGATGCATTTCTGCCAGGTTCCCCAATCCATACTTTTCTAGTCAAGTTCTGGTTATGAGGTAAAGCAGAAGGCACTAAGGCAGTATAGTTCTGAGGGATAAAACAAACACAAGTAAATCTGAAAGAATGTCCTAAAACAGATGACACTGGCTGATTACTGGTTAAAAGAATTTCCAGTGGTCACTAAAAGAAATTGCATGAAAAAATTAATTAGGCAAAGAAACAACTGGCTAAAACCAGAGTAGTAAAGGAGTCTTGCAAACCAGGGAAACTGGCTGAGGAGACAAGTTATAGAATACATTCTGGTAGTTCCACTCTAAATACAGACTATGAATAAAAAAAACACAGGAGGCTACAATAAAGATCATAAACTTTGTGCAATGACTAGAAGAAAAGATGCCTAAAACAACCAGATTATACAACCTGCACTCAAGAATTCCACAAATTATAGGCTACATTAAATTAAAAAAAAAAAAGTTTTTGATACTGCATCCCAGAATGAGATTTGCATAACTTAGACACAAATTTAAAATATATGTATATATATATATATATATATATATATATATATATATATATATATATATATATATACACTGTCTTTTGTGCTAGATCAGAAGATTGTCTGTATCTTCTATACACCAGGTATATGGATTCATGTTCTAATATTGACCCTGCATTGCACTTTTGGGGGGGTCCTATATTTCTGAAGGATCATCCTTTAGAGTAAATATTAAAGCAAGGTCCCATCTGTATGGGTTGATGGTAATCTAGTTGGATGTTAAGTAGTCTATCACATTCCTGAAGGCATAAGAGAATTTATTATTTAGATATTTACACATTTAACATGTTTTACATATTTCTAATATAATGTATGTTATTTACAATCCTAATTTCTTTCTCTTTACCTCCACTGTTTTGCTATCAAACTTTTACTCACATAAATTCTTTATTATTCAGTTTATTACATTCTTCACACACCATCTCTTCAATGTATACCATAAACATGCAAACTGTCTTCTTAACTTCTTGTTTTTTAATCTGCATTATGCAGTTTAGACGATACTGAGTCCATACTTATCCCATGTAAATATTCATCCTTAAACACATTCATTACAGTAGAGGGTCGATTATCCAAACTAATTGGGACCTAGGGTAGTTTCGATAATCAAACAGTTCAGATAATAAAACATACATTGAACTGGATAAATAAACTCCTAAAATCTTGCTTTATCTGCATGCAAGGAATACACTTTTCAACCATTCAGCGATTCCAGTGGACAATAAAGAATATTTTTCACACATGAGCGGACTACAATTTAAAAAAAAATACATAAGCAAATTCTTATAACATCTGCATATTCAGACTTTATGATTGTTTCCTACCCAAAAACTTTGGAAGACTGCGTTCAGATAACTGACATTTCAGATAATCAAAGTTTGGGTAATCAACTCTCTACTGTACCTTTTTCCAAAAATCTTTAACTGTTTTACATTTTGAAAACACATTTAATATTTTCTTCTCCATCACAAAAACTATTTTTTTCTTCAGATCTCTCATTTCGCATTTAATTTTTCACTGTTTTTAGCCCCTGCTTCCTGCTCATCATTCATTCCTTTCTCAGAAAATTGGTCCAGACTAGCTCATCACCGTGGCAAGGATAAGGGGACACTGAACATTTAAGGCAGGAGTTAGGGGTGGTTTGAAATTTTTACAAAACCTTCAGCTGGTAACCACCACAGTGCCAATAAAGGGTACTCAATCAGGGTATAAAACAAGATTTATTCATGAACCAGCAAGTGACTTAAAGCACATTTAGCGCTTTCATTTCCTACCTGGAAACTTCATCAGAATCAGGTCAGCAGCTAAAGGTTTTGTTTTCTTAATACCGACTTTACCTCAGTGTTTTCCATAGGAACTGGGTCGTTATTTGAAATTTTTACACTTTGACTCCCTAATCCCAGTGCATATAACCCATGAAATGCCAGGATTTGCTGTGCACTGGGGGTGTGTCAATTACAGCATCTCACTTACTCCTACAGGTGATGTAACCCCCAATACTGCACTAACTCCATGAAAACCAGCACTCCCACATAATCACAGATCTTCATCACAGATTCCACTGCAGGAGCAAGCATCAAGAATAAATGTACTTTCTCCCTTCTCCCCAAAGAGTAGGGATCTGACAAAACCACATAATGTCTCTCTTCCCACACACTCAAATCTGTGCTTTTAACCATTTATTTGTTACTAACCTCTAAAAAAATCACAAAATTACTATATTTGTTTAAATTTTTGATGCCTTTCACTTACAGCTTTTCTTTTCTTCCATGTCCTAAATAATCACTATCCAATAAAACCCATCCATAACACCTTTATAACCCTTCTTTTCAGTTCTTGAGTATAGTTTCTGTATCTAACTTCCACAACAGCATATTTTCTTATATTATGATAAATCATTCCTAATCTGTCTTCTATCATTGTTTTATACTATATCAATATTCTTCAGAATTCCTATGAATAATTTACATGAGATTACATCTTTAGCCAACATTACTTTATTCAAGACCCATAATAAATGCAACAATTTCAAATGAACCACTGAATTTAACAACCCCAAACTTCTGTTTTTGCCATTATAAAACTCCCTCTTAAGAGTTTCTGTTTCTGAATGTAGCATATTCTCAATCTTCCAGTGTATATAGTTTTTCCCCAAATGCTTCATATTTTATTTCTCTTAAAGGCTCTTTCAATTATCTATTTACCACTTTTTTCTTTACATACCTTATCCGTAATACTAATGCTTCTTTTTGTGAAAAATATACTCCTCCAAATTTAACCTTATTCTTTATTATTTTCTTTACTTAATTTCCTAACGGAATGTATACTATTTTATTATCTACTTAACTCATTCTTTAGCATTAATAATTAAAATTAAACCAGTATAATTTGCATCTAGTAGAGGATGAACCCCTTCCATAATAATTCATCTAGCTGTTTATAATTTTTAGTACAACTCTCAATGGCTGTATTCTTTATCAACATAAAGACTATAGCACTTACAGGTCATCTTTGTCAGACTTCTTTTATACAATTTATGTCTTGAACTATTCATTAATCAAAGCTTTCATCCACATCCTTTCATAGTCTTAAATCCTGTTCATAACATTTTCTCCTACACCATACTTTTCCATGCTTGGTCATCCATCCATCTATCCATGCACAACCCATGCTTGGTCATGACAGACACAATCAATGCGACAGATCAGTTTTGCCTTTTATTCCCTTATTACACTATCTACAAGTTATTTTATTGTAATCAACATTCCCTTTGCTTTTTTGCCTATACAATAAATGCTAGCTCCTATTATATTCATTAAATAAATTAACAAAGCTCTTTTGCAATATTTGCATTACTATTCATATAGCATAAAATTCAAATTGTATCTGCTTTTTATTTTTTCCACATAGAAAGTATTACTCCAACTCAAATGGCTTCCGCATGACTAAATCCTTTATTCACAACCTGCACAACACATTCTTTTCCCATCTTTTTAAACAGGAATATGCAATACTATATATTTCTGGTGAACTACTCTAAATATTTTACCCATGTATGATACCATTTCTTTTTGCAGCTTTAGTCTTTTTACCAATTCAAGTTTAATGCCATACTTCATTTTTATACTTTTCTCATTTTTCAGCATACATCTTTCTTAACATATTTATAATGCAAGATTGGTTATTTTCTACATATTTCTTCCCCTATGCTAAATTTTTCAATTCTTTTACTTTACACTCATCTTATTTAACTTTCTATATGAAAAAAATATATAACCTGTTTCCTTTTCAGAAAAGGAATTTTTGTCTACATAATATTTTTTACAACAAAAACTTGGATGATTTATTAAGTCTTATTTTTTTCTTTACAGAGTTCACAATTTTCTTCTTTCTTAAAACAGCCTAAACTCATCTGCTCTATAAACTGGTCAAACTCTTCTACCAATACCTTGTTTATTTTCTCTCCTCGAGTCATTCTTTTTCTACTTCCATATACACACTTTCCCATATTTCTTCTTAAATATTCTCCACCATTTCATCCAGGTGTCATAAAAAGATGCCATATTAATATGTTCATCCTATAACCATTTTCTCTCTCTTTGTTAATTCTCCTTTCCCTTTTTTATACTTCCCCAAAAGTGGCCTCAAATGTCAGACTATCAGAATATACAGTTATATCTATTTCACACCAACTGTTTCCAAGCCTTCTGAAAACCAGAAATGTTTTCCATTTTAAACTTCTTCCCCATCTGTCCTTCCTCCACTGCAATTAGTCACATTTTAGCACTTCTTTACATTTATCGTCATCTAAACCATTATTAGCGTTCTTTTTCAAGCTACAGTTAAAATCTCAGAGGATTACCTTATCAATGCTTTTTACTCCATAGCAGAATTTCTTTAATCATTCCAATCTTTCGGTTAAAACAATTAACACTACAAATGTTTGGCATAGCCTTAAATCCACTACTTATCTTCTCCTCACTTTCCTTATTTTCACATCCACTTATTTTATATCAGTTTTTTTTATAAGCTTCACTATTACTTAACAACATTCATAAGATTCAAAGTACCTCCCTTCCCCATAACCTTTGAAACCGATCCCTTTGTATATAGTTTAAAAATACAATATCTGCTAAAAATAAAATATCTTCAACTCTCTTACACCCATCCAGTACCACAAATGCCTTGAATCCCCCTTAGCACTCTTCACACTGAGTGAAATTGTAGCACTAACTTTTTACTTTTTGTCTTAGTAACATTTTCAACTTCCTCTTTCTCCTGAAAGTCCCTTTCCTATCTGTAGGTCAGTGTGTGTGTTGTGTCTTTAAGAAGCTTAGTAGTCAGTGGCCATGTGCATATAAATACAGAGCATGTGCAGGCAACAGTGCCACTTTGTGTGAACAGCCAGAATGTTAACATGTACAAGCGCAGAATTCAGTTTATTAGTTGGTTTAAGTTACTAAGCCTCAATCCTGATATGTTTGTATGTAATAAAGCTGCTTGAACCAAACCCATGGATGTTCATCTGCTTTATCCTGACCAGACGAGTGACATGGTGTCAGAATGGGATAAAGAAGTCCAGCTATGAGGTGCACAGCTAGAAATGGAGGTATATAGACAAGTGGATCATTCTGAAGTGCTCAAACAACTCATGACAGGTCAGAAACAAATTTCAGGTACTAAAACTCGCATAAATGATTATTTCTCAAAGACTCAAAGAAAATGATATGAAGCATTCAAAAAGCACAAAATGCATTATTAATCAAACAGCACAAAACGTATTATTAAACTAAATGTTCGAAACTACAATATTTGATAAAAGTATTTAAAATACTTATAAAAACATTTAGAGTTACTTATAACTTCTGTAATGAGCATGATAAAAGCAAAATGAGCACAAGAAAAGTATAACAAGCAGGATAAAAGTAAAACAAGCACAAGTATAACAAGCATGATAAAAGTAAAATGAGCACAAGTATAACAAGCATGATAAAAGTAAAACGAGCACAAGTATAACAAGCATGATAAAAGTAAAACGAGCACAAGTATAACAAGCATGATAAAAGTAAAACGAGCACAAGTATAACAAGCATGATAAAAGTAAAATGAGCACAAGTATAACAAGCATGATAAAAGTAAAACGAGCATAAAAAAGGCAAAACAATTGCATTTTTAGCAAATTACCACCTTTTCAATATAAGCTACTTTTTTCACATTAATTAAAAGTTATTCAAAGTATAACTAGAGTTGTTAGAAGTATCTCAAGGTGAGCAAAGTGTTGCAATGTGTGTGCTTTATTACAGTACAGTTATTTTGCAAAGTACAGTTATTTTGGAAAGTGCAATCAGAGTACAGTCATTTCAAGAAGTTTTGTGTGCTACAGGCAGTTAATTCACAAAGTACAGTCATTTTGAAGTGTTTCTTATGCTGCAGAGGGTTATTTCACAGAGTACAGTCATTTTTAAAGTGTTTCTTGTGCTACAGAGACCTATTTTACAAAGTGCAGTTATTTCAAACGATCTATTGTGCTGTTGGGCATAAGTAATAGTTTCCACCATAAATTTCTGGTATGTCTGTGTATGTTCATATATAATTCCTCCAAGGATCTTTCTTACTGTGTGTTGGCATGGCTGAAGCATTTTGCAGACCCAATCCACTTGTGTTTGATAATACTGCACAGAATTGGAGATTGTTTGAGCAGGAATACAATATTTTCATACAAGCAGCTTTTTCTGACAAAGAAGAATGTAGGAGGGCATTTATTCTGTTTAATCTAGCTGGGTCAGAAGACACTGAAAGAGAGCATTCATTTGTGTATGCACCAGGAGTATATGCAGGAGAAGGGGAAAATCATTATATTGTGGTAAAAGCTATATCAAGGAAGGACACAGAGTGCTTAAAATCTAAATTTAGAGAAATGTGTAACCCTCAAACAAATGTTACTCAAACAAATGTTACTTTGGAGAGGCACTTATTTTACACAAGAGACCAAAAGCCAAGGAAACTTTTGCTGTTTAGATTACTGACATGAGAAACAAAGCTAAAATGTGCAGATCTGGTGATTTAAAAAATGAGTTGATAAAAAAGACAGGCTTGTGTGTGGTGTTAATAATGCTGCAGTGAGAAATATTTTGCTTTGAGACAGTGATTTAATATTGAGCAAAGACATAGTGATTTGTCAAATACACAAGCTTACAGAAAGACACACCAATATGCTTGCAAGTGATAAGAGAATGGTTTCAGCAGCTTCTAGAGCAAACACAGACAGTATGCAGCACGTGGTTAACAAAACAGGTCCAAGCACATGACAGCTGTTACAGCCTTTGCAGGGTTTCCAGGGAAAACCCATACCTTTCCAGCAAGTTCTAATACAAGCTTTGTAAAATGGACATGCTCAGTGTAGCACGGGGGTGAGTCAGAAAAACCCAAGTCAAGTCTCATAGTTAACTGTCATAATTGTGGTGCCAATCACGAGCATAAAAGAGAAAAGTGCTTAGCATTTGGTTAACAATGCCACAAGTGTAAAAAATGGAACCATTTTTAAAAGCTTTGAAAATTAATCAAGCCTCATTCAGTTATTAAGAAAGGTTACTTAAAAAGCAAGTCACTCATGTGGAGGGTTGCTGTCCTACTCTCTATGTAGATGGTGGTTGGTGAAAAGGTTTATGCAGTAGATTTGTTGTCAAAAAAAATGAAGTGTTTTGTACTGTCCTGATCAAAGGTAAACCCACAGAGCTCAAAGTAGATACTGATTAAAAGTGCAATGTTATGTCAGCAGAAACATTTGCTAGAGTAAGCTGCTTATTGAGATGAAGAGATTCAAACCAAAGTCTCATTTATGCTTTCATGTTATTCTGTTAGAATCAGTTACAACCTGCAGTTTTATGTACTCAAAAACCAGTACAGTCATTATTAGGTCTCAGAGAGTTTAAAAATGAAACTGCTCTCCTTTATCAAAGAAGTTCATCATGTAATCACGGTTACAGTTTTACTATTTTCTCAGAGTATGATGATATTTTTGAGGGCAAACTAGGTAAACTTCCAGTTGTGTACACCATGACGTTAGACCCAGAGGTCAGTCCAGTGCTCAGACCAGCAAGAAAAGTTCTGATAACTATGCCAGACAAAGTCAAAGCCCAGTTAGACAAAATGGTGCAGCAAGGAGTGATTTGTCCAGTCAGAGAACCATCTGAATGGGTATCTTCCATAGCAGTTGCTCATAAGAAAAGCTCAGATGAAATCAGAATATGTATTTACCCAAGACACTTGAACAAAGCATTAAAGTGACCCCACCATTCTATGCGTACAGTTGAGGAAGTTGCTGTCCTCATGCCAAATGTCACTATTTCTTCTGTCTTAGATGCAAAGAGTTCATTTTGCCAAGTAATGCTTGATCGCAAATCTTCACTACTGACTATATTCAGTATGCCATTTGGTAGATACAGATTTCTCAGAATGCCTTTGGAATAAATACGGCCAGTGAAGTTAGCATGCAATGGAGCAGATTTTTTTCTGGCTATCAGTGTGCTATAACAGTAGATGATTTACTAGTAGGAGGTAATGGTGAAGCAGAACATGACAGACACCTCAGGAAAGTTCTGGAAAGAGCATGTGAAGTGAATCTTAACCTCAATCCTCTGAAATGCAAATTCAGACAGAGAAGTTAGTTATGTTGGCCATTTATTTACCAGTTCAGGCTTACAACCAGATCCTTCTAAGCAAACAGCCACTCTTGAGATGCCAGCTCCAGACAATGTCCAAGCCTTGTAAAGTTTTCTTGCTACGGTCAACTATTCAGGCAAGTTTATACCAGATTTCAGTGAATTAATCAGCACCCTTAAGAGAGCTGACATGGAAAAATGTTACCCGGTCCTGGATGGTCCACAACCAGACAGTAATTGATGACCTGAAACAGACAATTGCCAGTACATAAATATCTTACTGTCAATAACTTTAGTGATGAGATATCTCTTTATGTTTAGCCATCTCCTTGTTGTGAAATATCTCTTTATGTTTAGACTTCTTCTTGTTTTAAATTTAAAAATGCATCATTCAAAAAACGTCCATATCTCAGTTAGTCTTGTCACTGTAATCCATTAATTACTTCCAAAATAATTAGCTACACAAAGGCTAGCAATTAATAATTGCCATTTGACCTTACAATTAACTCTAACATAGACTAACAAAAGTAGTCTCAATGATGTCATGACAACAGAAGTGAAAGGAAGTGTACTACATTAATCTGCCATAGCACATTCTGGAATGCACATAACATCCAAGATATTTTATTTGCTAGGAGTTTTAGTTCATTCACATTTAAAAATGTGCTAAATAAATTTCAAACTACCAAAATTAATCAGTAAATCCCCCTTTTATTCCTGGTAAGTTTCAATTCCGTTATAAACATTAACAGAATATATAACACTCAGCAATTGAATGATGTTTATCTATCTGATGAATAAAGACTGATGACTTGAATGTTATCCACGATCACAATCACAGGACCCCTACCAGCTCCTGTATTACTACTTCTACAGCCAAAGAAATGTTAAGGCCATAAAAAGGTATCCAATCTGTATGTTTTAACAATGTACCTGTAGAGAAGAACCTTTGAAATAAAAACCTTGTTATCCAAACTACATATATTAGTTGCTAATATTTATTAAACAGAAGCAATCCAAATTTTATTAGTACACCGATGTCCCAATAATTGTTTTTTTAGGTTCTATTTGCCCCATGCCTGGTGATCATCAAGTCTCCCCCTACCACACACACAGACACATATACACATATATACACACACACACACACACACACACACACACACACACACACACACACACACACACACACACACACCTACCTTCAATGAATGCATTACCAAGAGGTTGCGTCTTGAGCCAAATACCTACCCCCAAGGCTGCAGAACACATCAACATCCCTCTTCCAATGGATCAGATCACTATATGGCCTGCTGCACAAGGTCCCCTTCCCCAGGATGGGCAAGATCATCATCCCTGCCACTCAATTAGCTGCCTGAATCAACCTGAAATCAGGTTACCTAGGCTATAGTCAGGGAATTCTCCCACTTTACCAGTAAGACTATCACAAGGTCCAAAAAGTTTAATTAATGTTTTGGAAAAGTCACTAGCAAAAATTATTTTCCAATCAAGTCATTTTTCATTACAATATGACAACCTGACCCAGATTAGGATGGCTAATAAAGTTTAAAGCTTTTTGAGATGTATGGAGCCAAAGTCCTGAAACTGTAACTTTAATTCTCTTCTTAGAATCATAGTTCAAAAGGTCAACTGCTCCACAGGACTGTCTGGCTAAATGACTTGTACAAGGTCATACAGTAGATAATTTATTGCTGAGGGATTCAAACTCTGCACAAGAGGAAGTGGCTACTTAACAGCTTAAAGCTGCAGTCAAAGCAATACATCTCAACCACACACATAATCAGATGGACGTGATTGGACAACAGTGCAGTCCTCCATATTGTTAGAATGAAATGCATGGATTATTATTAATGTGTCATGGGCTTACTGCTAGATTGTTATACATGATTTCTCCCGATTTAAAATTCTGGGTAGAACCTGAAAAAGATCCAGAAGAATCAGTATTCTAGCGTTATTAACAAACAATAAATAAATAAATTAAGAAGCAAATGAATAAATAATTTTCAAGATAATACTATAGAATTTTTGGATTATGCTACATTCACTCAAATGCAACAACTATGCCATTTACTTACCAAAGACATTAATTAGTGGTCTAAAACTTCAGTAGTTAACATACTGGGAAGTTCATACATAACTTGGTGAAAAGAAGCAGAGTTAAGCACTTCTATACAAGAATACAAGATCATGATATACATAACGGTATTACCTTAAAAGTGGTATGGTGATAACCAGTAACCATTTGAAATGTTGGGACCCGCTATAGGGAATCCTGAAACATGGAGACTGAATGGCTGAAAGAAGAGTCTTTCAAACCCAAGTCTGAGATGACATTTCCTGAAATATTCCCTTTTCTCCAGAGTTTGTATACATGAGTTTGGGGGGTGCAGGTGACTTTCCCACCCCCCACATGTGGGTTGCAAGGTGGTCTTGTCCACCCCCAAAAAAGAAGTTTAAAGGAGAAGAGTGATTTTCAAGATTTGTCCTTCTCCTGCAGTTTCAGACTTTTTTTCATGCCTTGTCAACACTCCACATTTCAAATGTTGACATTTCAATATGGAGCCTGATGGACTTTTTTTAGGCATCTCAGCATTTGGTTAAGATTAAAAACCGTCTAAAAATGAACCAAGCCAATTTTTGTATATTAGTGCAGACAAACTTATGTTTTATTACAAGCGATTTGCGGCTGCCCAAAAAAAGAAAAATCAAAAACAGTGTTTTGAACCAAAAACAAACTTCTAAATGCATTTTATGACACAAAAGTGACAACTATTATGTTTCAATATGTGCAGGAAATTTTTTAATGAATTTTATTGGAGGAAAAGCAAAAATAAAACTTACTTCACTCAAAAGTAAAAATCATTTTTAAAATGGAACTAACCACTTATATTTGCATCTTCCTATCTGTATGAATGGGATGGCTGAAATATTTGTAACTATATTCAACAAGACTATGAAAGGGATATCCCATCCAGAAAACCACTGCAAAACAAAATAATAACGTTTTAGCTTACCATAATGTTAAACATAGCAGCACCTCACTGCACTATTACTCTTGCCCAGAAAGCTGCACTCTAGATTTAACACAGTGAAACTAGGTATGCATAGACAAATGAGGCAACATATGACTTTTACGGGTTCCATTTAGATGAACAAAAATCCTTGTGAATACGAAAAGAGTGACACGTATTGCATGAAACATGGAAACACCAAATGTCCAATACCGCAAAATTTTAAATGTTGAAGTGTCATGGTTGGCCCGTCTGCAGTATAGCTCCGTAAGGTAAGTGCGCGATAGCTACGGACCTTAGGGTTTGGGTGCAGGTTAAGGTAAGTGCATAGATAGGTAATGTATGTAAGATTTAGTGTAGGGTTAGAAGTAGGTTTTTGTTAAATGTATGTATGTGGATTATTTGTTTTATGTATATTTTCGTAGGGGAAGTGTGGGGTAGTTACAAACCTTAGGGTTAGGGAGGGGTTAAGGATAGTACATAGATAGCTGTGCATGTGGGGTTTAGTATAGGGTTAGAAGTAGGGTTTTGTTAAATGTATGCATGTGGATTATTTATTTTGTTTGGGTAGGTAATATGTAGCGGGTGGTGAGGTTGGCCAACTATGACAGTTCAAGATTTAAAATTTTGCAGTTTAGTGTGTTCGACATATTCGCGGTTCGCACAATACATGTCGGTGTTTTTGTATTCGCTCAAAAGGATTTTCGCTAATATAATATAGACCCGACTTTAACATATGAATAAAAATACTGAAAAGTTTTACCACACAGCAGCAAGTGACCAGATATTATACAATCAACAAAATAACAACTGGGTCAAATTATTAAAAAGACTATAGCTATAATGTGTCAGGATGACAAGGGGAATGAAGGATATGCAAATCATTTAATCAGTGCACAATAATAGTCCAGAGTCAGTTATTAGACAGCCAATTTCAAGAGAGTCACTTGAAGAATAAGACAATCTGCAGGATTTAATAAAAATCTGTGTATGCACAGTATAGGGCCTCAGTAGCACACTATGCATATTAATGAAGTTGGGTTACTGAGGGAGAGCCAGGGAAGGCATTACTGAATCAGTGTAGGGAATATGCGACTAACTGTGTCCCTAGATGAGTAACACACCCCCCTGCAATGTCAAAGTGCCTGATATCAATAAATGTAATGTAATACCTTTTTAAATTTATTTAAAGTTTGCATGGCACACAGCTACTGACATGTGCCAGACATCTAAATACAGAAACCAGATGCATTTAATTTATAATTCAAAGGTCAACTTTAAGCATAGATTAACAGGTTTGCATGGCTCCATGCTTAGCGGTGCTTAAACTTGGCTCAGAGGTATATGTAAATGTTTAGCAGCATTCCCTATATCCACATAACCAAGTGGTTAGAGTCCCGACCTTATGTGCAGTAGCTGCGGGGTTTGACTACAGGGAAGGGAAATTAAGCATTTATTTTCTAAATATTAATTATGCCAGTTATTTTGAAATCATGGTGTGCTGTGCTCAGCTAAGCATTGCCATGTCATGCTAAGCCAAGATGAGCACTGCTAAAACAATCTCTGTTTAAGGCCCACTTGGCTGCACTTAGCTGGTTTATGCACTGTTAAGCATTGTATTACTTTGTGTCTATCCCCCTCCCCCACCTTGAATCTGCACAACTCCCTCCCACTCCTGCTTAATTACAGAGGTATCTTCCTTTTACTGTTCTGTCCTGACCAGCCCAATAGATAGGTTATGCAGTCTCAAAGACTGGTGTAGCCCCGCTCCATTCACCTTGCTACGCTCAGCTCACTCCGTTCCCCTACCCTGCCCCCATTTCCCACATGCCCCGACTACCTCTACATTTATTCTAACCCCAGATTACCTGACCACACCCTCCTCCAATCAAAGACCTCTCATGCACACCCCTATCAAATCCGCATATATGGAAATTCAACCTTAAAAAAGTACATGGTATCTACTTGCCATGCATTCACACTCATACCCATACTTGAACCCCAAAACCACAAAGACCCAACCCCACTACTTCCTCATAAAATACCATTAATCCTAGGATTTCTCTTCCTAACCCTCATATACCTAACAAACATCACATCATTGCATACAAACACATCACTAGAAAACATATAATTCCACATACTTTCTCAAACAAATATACACTCACACATTTTCTTTCCTATCTTTTCTATATTATTTAAAGACAGCTTAATCCTACACATTCATAAGTCTCACATAACACCATCTTACACTAGAAAAACATAACTTAGATCCAACATAGACATAGTGCACACAATTAAACACATACTGTTTATCACTAAAAAGCTACTTATACCCGGAGACATGCACCCAAACCCTGGACCACAAACCTCTCTACTTTCTGCTAGGCAAATCTCTGATCTATTGATTCTGAATGTCAACATCAGAAGTATCTCTAACAAGCTTTCTGACCTACACGCATTTACAGCTCACTACTCCCCTGACATACTAACTATTACAGAGACATGGCTAAAAACCTAGTACCCAAAATGAAGAAATTCTCCCACCAGGATATAATATCCTAAGACTGGATAGAGTGGGAAAAAAGGGAGGTGGAGTTACTTTCCTCTACAAAAATACAATCAACATCAAACCTCTACAAACCCCCATACCTAAATTTCAAAATGCTGAAACCTTAGTTTCAACCCTAAGCATAAATGACACAAAAACTATCTTCATTCTCTGATGTTATATTCCCCCAGGTAATAACTCTCCCATCATTGAAGAAATGTTACAATGGGCCACAGATAATCTCCCCCAAGAGACCATTTTACTAGGTGACCTGAACACTGATTGGTCAGCCTGTACCTCTAACAATCCCACTAACCATATTAATCTTTACAGTTTTACCCAACTTATCCAAGAACCCACTAGAATCGACAACAAAACCCCACAAACAGTCTATTCTAGAATGGACACTAGTTAACTGCCCCAAACAAAACTATCAGACAGGATGACTTCCTGATGGTCTTAGTGACTATCTCCCCACCTTCCTCCTGTGGAAACGTACCAACATAGCCAAACCCATTGTTTTTAGATAAGTCAGAGACGATTGTAAACTAAATATACAAGAACTAAACAGTATTCCAAAACATAGTAACTGGAAACCACTACAAACCCTAAACCTAGACCAACCTGTTGACTACTTCAACAATATTCTCATCAATATCCTTGATAGACTCCCACCAATTAGGAAAATAAGAGCCAAGTCAAACTATGCACATTGGCTAAATAGGGAAATTAGAGACCTTCTAAAGTCAAGGGATAAGGCTTGGAGAATTTGGAAGAAATACAAGACTAGTCTAGCCAAACAAAGTTATCTACAACTTAGAAATCAGGCCAAGAGACAAACTAAACTCGATAGACTAAATTACTTCCTCAATATCCAAAACAAACATTCAAAAGATCCCCAAAAGTTTTGGCATGCCATTAACTCTCTCCTAAAACCAGGCAAAACTACCACTCCCACTCCTAACTCCATGAATGACAATAAGGACATTGCCTCCCAATTCAATCACCAGTTCACAGAATCCATCTTAACACTATCCTCCCAACTATGCAAAAACAGCCCTATATACATCACCCAACCAAATGCCCTGACAACATCCCATCCTTTACGCTCTCACCTGTTCCCTCCTCAACAATTAAAAACACCTCCTAATACTGAAACCTACCACCCTTGCCACTGACAATCTACCAGCCAACTTCCTAAAAATAGCTGCGGAATCCTTATCCTACCCTATTTCTATTCTTATCAATCGTTCCATACAAGAAGCATATGCCCCACAGCTACGGAAGGTATCATACATTATTCCACTACATAAAGAAATGGAAACTCTTATGAATACTCAAATTATCGCCCCATTGCCATTCTATCCCCTTATCTAAAATACTAGAGAAATGTATACATTCTCAGGTAGCACGATTCCTAAACTCACACCATCTCCTCTCCCCCACATAGCATGACTTCTGTCAACACCATAGCACAACCACCATTCTGCTCTATTTCACCAATCTGATCAACCAACACAGAAATAATAATAACTTTGTATCTGCACTATTTCTAGACCTCTCCAAAGCATTTGACATGGTTTCACATTCCTTACTACTAGACACCCTGACATCCCTATCCTTTGCCCCTTCCTCTATAGTCTGGTTTAAAAGCTATCTGTCAAATAAGCAACAATCTGTCCAATGGCAAAGTACACTATCCCTCTTACTCCCAACTACCATAGGTGTAACACAAGGCTCCATATTAGGCCCACTTCTTTTCTCCATACCACCAACACAGCATCCTTCACTTGTACGATAAGCTGATGATTCACCTCTTATCTGTTCAGCTCCATCACTTCCCACCCTACAACTCACCCAGGAATTCTTTAGCTCTGTGGAAAGGAGTGTGCAAACATACCCTAAACCCTAATAAAACCAAATTACTACTTTTCACCCCTAACAAAAATATTTCTACCCTTCTATGCTTCACTATCTCCTCCAAATATGGCACTATTATCTCTCCCTCTGACCATACCAAACTCCTAGGCTTTGAAATTGATAAAAATCTACACTTTGACGTCCACATTTCACAAACTATCAAAAAGTCCATAAAAAAATAGAAACACTATATAGGCACAGGAAATACCTCTCGAAACAAGCACAGATTACCCTAGCCCAAACTAACCTCTTGTCTACCCTAATGTATGCTGCTCCGATTCTTACCCAGCTTAGAAAACATGACCTTGCCAGACTTGAATCATGTTGTAATGAAATTGCCAAGTTTGCAAACAACTCCACCTTTCGAACCCACCATTGCCAGGTTCTAAAGGAATTGCAATGGCTGGAACTTCCCCAGCTACTAATCCATCAGCAATTAGTCATTGCCTACAATGTGGTAACATAGCCAGAAAAACCCTGCACTAGGCCAACTTCTCAGCCACTATAATATAAATTGTCTTCTCCAATCATCCGACAAACCCCTCCTCTGTATCTCTAGGGCTAACAATACTGCAGGAAAAGCACTGTTCTCACACTCTATAGCTAGAACCTGGAATAATCTCCCTCCTGCTCCGATTTCTGCCCTACCTCTTCTCACTTTAAAAACTCACTTAGAACACACTTAAAGAATAAGTGGCTATGTCCATGCATTACATAAGTCCGCAAATTATTCCACTTATATACCTCACTTCCTAATATACCTACTGCAATATATATTACAGTCTAGGTCTTCCCCTAATGGTGATCGAATTTGTATACTTATTCTGTTATTAACCATGTGTAACTATTTTTTCCTGTATAAATAGGTCTAGTTATACCTTCTGCTGTATACTGTCTTTAAACATATTGTTTGAAAATTCTCTGTGCACTGTATTTTAACATATGGTGTAAAATTTTACTTACTGTGGAGCTTTTCTCCCCGGGTCTCTGCTGAAAATGGAGCCGTGTCCAGTCGGACCATCCCGGTTAACAAATGTAAAATAAATAAAAACAAAATAAATCGTTAAGCAGTAGCAGTTTAAGCATGGCTCAGCACAGCTGGTTGGCGCACTGCTGAGCATTAAGTACTGTTCAGCTCAGCTAAGCTGGTTTACGCAGTGCTAAGAGACACGCCACACATTTAAAAACAGCACCATAGTGTTTATGGGTGGGAAAAGGGAAAGCAGATGTATTTAAGTGCAACAGGCAGTAATGCAGTACAATCTGTTGGAGTTTGAACAGTACAGGAACTGTGGCAGGTGTTGGAGAGTGTGCAAACTTCTGGGCATAGTAGTGGGGCATTCTGTAGCTAGGGTCAGGGTTGGACTCCTTGTGAAAAACATGATATCCGGCTGCTGCAGGGCTAGTTCCATGGATCAGTATACAAGGTGCAGGCCTGGGACTAGCTGGCATGCGAGCTCACCAGTGCAACAGGTGTCCCCCACATGCTCAGGATGAGAATGTCCCACATGTTTGTAAGTACTGTTAGCATTGTTTTCCCAATACCTATTGTGAATGTGTGATAGACAGGTTATGCATAATGATGTGCTTCTCTCCCTACAGCTGGACAGCAGACAGCTCGCAACCTAGAGGCCCATGCAGGGTGCCTGGCTAGGTTACCCTGTGAGTGTGGTGAATACAGATGTAGCTTGTAATCTATAGTCATATAAGCAAGAAAGAGTAAACTATTAACTTCATTGCAATGAATGTGGTCATAGACCTGAACTGCAATAAGTGATTACTGCCAATGAAATAAAGTTTCTACTGCAATAATTGTGGAATTACAGCTGTATTGCAACACCTGCATTATATGGACTGTTGTTCAATAAAGACTTGAAAATATACCAATAACTGCATGAAGGCACCTCTAATAAAGCTGTGTTGTGCAATGTGTGTGTGTAAGTAGAGCTGTTGTTCATGAAATCGAGTATGACATCTGCTCTGAAATAAAACACAAAGAGTACCACTAAGTGACTCAAGGTTAGCCAAGAAAGAGTGTTATGCTAAACTGTTGACTTGGAGCTGTACTACAAGATATATGCATTTTGATATTTGTTCTGCACTAAGATCTGAAGCAATACCAGGAACACCCAAGGTATACTGTGTATATCAGGATTGTCTTGTGTTAACCATTGCATTTCAGCTATATGCATTCCTGCTGTGATGTATGGTGCTGCAGGCAAGTATGAAACTGTAACAGCTGTAGACTGCAAACATACTATCTGCAACTGTATAAGGGGCAGGTAGCCAACCCAACATTCCAATATGGTTTGTACATGTCACAGATATTTCCACCCACTTGGGGTTTATTGTGTACACCTGCATTCTATGCATTAATGTACAGTTTACCTAGTATCTCTAGCATGCATAAATCTCATGCATATGTGTTCAAGCTTCACTGCAGTCTTGTATAACACTCTACTTCTATTACCAGATCATATTTTTCTTCCAGAGGAGCTCTAGGCAAACATCAGTCAGTCATTATGAGGCAGCGGCTCAGTTTGTTAAATGCTGTCGCATGTACATTTTGTCAAACAGACCAGGGTTCGAATTCAGTGACAAATACTAGTAAATATTATAGAATCAGTCATGTATTGTTAATAGATGTTCGCCCCACAGGGATTACAGGTAAATGGGTTCTATAGCCCTTATTTTAATAATTTGTGTGTTCAGATGTAACAAAAGTGTTAACAGCATTGCTCAGGAATGTGATAAGACATTATAAAATAGAGGCAACAAGTACAATACTAAGAAAAGATAATATAATAAATAAAATGTGTAATCTTGTCATGGCTGTATACCCAGTGCGTCTGTGAACGTTTGCTAATGGCCTGACCCTATGCCTGCCAAGGACTGCATGATAGTCATATACTCTCTGTACTGTGCATGATACACATTGCTCAAGTGTCACACTGTCACAGACTGTGATCACTGTTGCCTAATCTCTCTGTCACAGATCTATCATAGACATGATTATGTCAATAGCACAGTCACACTACATCAGTCCACAGTACACCTTGGTAGTCATATGGGTCCAACTGACATGTAATACTTCTCTGTAGTTGTGTAATTGTAGGTCTTACAGCTTGGCCCATACTTTCCCATGCGGAGAGCTTGAGAGGTATATATGTGCTACAGCAGCTATAGGGCACTGCTATACATAAAGGGAGGGCAGACCTGTAGAGTATGTAACAGTACTGTAGCAAACTATACAGCCTATTATTAATGGACTGTATTTCTCTCTTCCCCCACCCCTTATCTTCATCATACTTTATTATTGTTATACACTGGTTATGGTTTACTATTAACATATGTTGTTCTCTAAACATTATGTTGGGCCTTGTGTTTATTATTGCTATGTATTACAATGGTTGCATGTATCTTGTTGAATTACCTATGTTGTTGGCCCTATGCCATAAGTGTTACTGGCATGCTGTCACTATGCGGACTGTTATCTCACTTATTATGTTCCATATACTATGCAATGTTATGTTACTGGGTTATTTGCAATGTTCTGGCATGCTGTTATAACTAACCAAATGTTATTTTCATTACTAACCTATACACACTGAAATACCTCAACACCACAGCTCGAATGGATAGGCCGGTTCCTGGCAATCCGCCTACCCTATCACAGCCAGCAGTAGCACCAGGTCCTAGCATATCTGGAACCCAAGCCAGTGGTACTCCCTCTACTAGCCCTGCACCACCTACAAGTGGAACCACCTCAGGGGACAGGGCCCATCACCCCCCTGGGAGTGAGCTCGGAGGGGTGTATTGTCACCAAGGATCAGCTACTGGTGATAGTGCGCAGGATTGTTCATCATGGGTATGAAAATTGCTTCTGCCAGATTGAGGGCAGACTCACCAACCTGGAGGGGTAAGGTGGTCCTGGCACCCAGCCTCCAGCAAAGCCACCTTCGGGGCAGTGAAGGAGCAGTGTTGACTGTCCATGGGTGGGGAGCTCAAGTCACACTGCTGCCACCTGAGAGTACATGGCTCTTCCACAACACCCTCCCTGTCCAAGGTGTTTACTCCCCTCAGTGTCACACATTACCCCTGTATGCTGTCTTGTCTGTCTGCAAATGCAACATCTCCTACCCAACCTACTTCCCCACATGTACCTATATCCCTTCCCCAACATTCCACTCTGTCCTTAAAAAAGGGGCACCTGTCCCACAAAAAAAAAAAAAAATTCTCCCCATACATAATTCTCAATTTCACACACATGTCCATTGGACACCACAAATTAGGTCTGATTGGCTTGACAACACATTTCTGTTGTCCTCACCCCTCACTCTGGGGTTTGAGGGTCCAAATTCATGTACAAAATCTGTAAAAATGCTAATGCACAGCTGTTGCTGTACAAGAAATGGAGAGCTATGGTCCTTTCCTACACCCATCTTGCACATCCCTACCTATCTTTCAGTATGTTTTTCCCCCTGCTTGTCCCCATTTCACCACTTTCCTATAACCCATTTTTTCTTTTCTTTTTTTATTTTTAGTGCGGGTTTAAGTGGAGCTTAGTGGTGTGGCATGCAAACCCACTTAAAAGTGCCTTATCTGTGTTTCTGGCAGTGTTAGGCACATCTGCAAAATATTCACCCCTGCCACATCTCAAACCCGGGCCCCTGTCAACTACAGCACAGTGCATAAGGCCACTAGGCCACTCAGCTCTGAATTAAAACAGGTGTTTCCACCAGCATATCCTGATTGCCACTAATACACTGCAAGTACATATAATGGGAAAACTGGCAGTGTACTTGGGACTGTGATGCAGACACTAATCCAGTAAATAGCCAGATAAATAATGATGGATGTATATGAGGCCTGGGATAGCAGGTATAACTGTCAACTGTACAGACAGTTACAGAATGTCCACAGCTGGGTCCCCTAGTTTTGGCATGGTTATCACAGAAACATCACTGTCTGATAAAGTACTGGCATGTCACTACAGACTGAGGTTAAAAGATCATGACAGACATTTTAGTGTCACATGTCATACCTATCAGGAAAACATGCTCATGCAAATCCTGTGTCACAGACTGCATGCATGCACATACATCTTGCAAATACACCTGCTGCAGCACTGACTCAGTAGCTCAGTCTGTTAAATGCTTTGCATTTGCAGTAAATTTTGCCACCCACAGCCCTGGGTTTGAATCCAGTGTGTTGCACTTCATTTACATTCTTGTGAATACGGCAAATAATGACTGAGAAATGCAATTTTAGCCCAAACAGGTTGCTGCTACTGAATTAACTGCTACCTATGTTTGCAAGTCAAAGGCCTGTAGGTATGGACACACTACACATATTCATATAGCCTACCTATATGTCACCTACTACTCTCTGATTGGCAGTGTTACCAAACAGATGTACCTTAAGCACATGTCTCAAATTGACTGTTATGAGTACCCTCACCCTGGCTCAGCCATAATGACAGAGATGACACTGTTCCCTCAGTGACACATACAGCTGGCTGTCCTCCAAAGTGCTCACCTCCTTCTAGGAGTCCTAGGCAAGAAGCAGTACCTGCAGCCTGCAACATATGCAGCTGTATGTTAAGCTATCTGCTACAGACCAATCATACCTCACAACCACCAAGAACAAGGGATCCACACAACACTCATACATAAAGAGGTGCGAGGGCAAAGGCCAAGAGACAGTGACATGTGTCAGAGTCTGCCCCTAAAAACATACACAGCTGATAGACCAGCAGCTACTGCTATGACATCTGACACCCATGTCTCTTCACTCTTACTGACCTCAACCCACATTGTTTAACACTGAACTCCCACATAATCTTAAAGTCAATTGACAATGGTGAAACACAGCATGCAAAACTGTGGACATACCTCATAAATCTCAACAGTCAACAGTATTTGTATCTACCCTCTGCAATGCTGTAGTCTCCACACCTCAGTAATGTCCATCTCAAAGGATAAGTGGGCCAAGGCCTACATGAAGGTCTTAAATATTGCACTGTTGTGCCATGTCACTGGCTAATAAAAGTGCAACCCAGCTGTTCTTGATGCAATTAGCAAGTCTGGGCCATGGATTGCTGCATTGGCAATTACCTGTTAATGAGCATTACCTACAAAAGGCATGCAGCTGCCTATGGAGAACAAGTTTGTAACTTGCTTTACCAAGACAGACTACGATTTAGGAAGCATTTGTCTTGAGAATATGTTCACAAAAGGATTACATCACTCTACCAGGTATGTAATAAATCCCCATATAATGGAACACAGATGGGAGGATGCAGTTATGGGGAATAGGGATTACAGCAGTAGGCCTGTAGAACATCTCTGGGAATGACATGTTGGTGATACTCTGCTCTCCAACAGCTACAGGCATGCCTCTAATCTATTCCTGCTGTGGCCCTCTCACTCCCTCCTACAACTGTCAGTGGATTATGAGACATATTAACAGTAACTAAGGGTGGACACAGCTGTCATTCATGTCACATGTGTCCCTGACTGCCCCTGATGTATTCTGCCTGGGTCACTGTGTTGTCAACATTCTTATCTCATCACTTGAGAGCTATGGCTAGCATACCTGGCAACCCCCTACAGCAGGTATTCAGGTCATAGCCATTATTAGTGGGGGGGCACAGGCCCACCCTCAGCGACAGAGTATACATATTGATCATACAAAGTAAGAGCATGAATACAGTAACAGATATTACTGTAGCATAACTGCTTCCTGAGGGTTCTGGTATGTGGCCAGATTCTCTACATTCTGAGAACAACCATAAATTATTGTCTACCCATATGTCAGACACCCACATGTTTGTGGCAAAAGGACCACATATATCAGGTACAAGTAAACATTCCGCAAACATCTGTGTACTAACGCCTACAGGTAAGATAACTTACAGCAGGGTTTGCATTGCTGTCTGTCACTGTGGCACATTGATGTTGCTGGATTGTACCCATATACTTGTACTAACTCACACCAATGTTTCTGACAATGGCTGTATGACATAGTACTTGAAAGTTGCCCATAGGTGACACACCACAGTAGATGGCATTGATGGGTGTGGAGACATACAGCACACTCTGTCACAGCACACAGGGACATAACCATTATTGCTACTATGTTGCTGATAGCCACATACATAGTGTGTTGATAAACTGCGGGGTATAACATGGGAGGTAGCAGTGGATAGTGCAGACCAATTTGAATGTGCAGGGTCTGTACATAGTGGATAGAAATGTATCTGGTCCTGTGATGTGTTCCCCTCTGCTTGTCCTTCAGAAGGGATGTATCGACGGAGGCACCCGCTGTTTTCAGAAGCTGAATATAATGTTATCCTGGATGGACTCAGACTGCATCATACCATTCTGCTCTCCAGGAGTGGCCAGCATCGTGAACAATGTACAGCACTGTAGGCTGACATCATCACAGCTGTCAATCAAGTAGGGCTACGGGAAAGAACATGCAAGCAGGTCTGACATGGGGCAACAGACATGGTCAATGCTGCATGGGAAAGGGCTTCCACTGTGGCCAGGGACCATGCTGCCACTGGTGGAGGGCCTGCTGCACAACAATCACTCTCGGCCACAGAGGAATTCTTGCCAAACCTGGGATCAACCACCAGCTCCCAAGCTTCCATCACCCTCATACATTGTGGAGGTGGGTGCCACAGCATCCACAGCAAAGGAGCATCCAGGTAAGCCACCTGTGTTCACTGTAACACTGTATCAGTCATTGTGGCAGCCTGTGCATACTAGTAAATGGGTGTCAGGTCCATCTGCATTGGGAGGTTTGCTTTTAATGCACAGTTTATCACACATACTCAGAATGTCAGCAATGTAGGCAGTATCACATTACCTACTGTACATGTTGACATATGCACATACTATCCTGTAACATTGACACATTTGGTATTGCTGACAATACCTCTCCCTCACATTTCCTTAGGTACATGAGGTGTGGCTGGAGTCCAAGGTCCTGTAACTGGGGAGTGTGATACTGTTGTTTGATGGATCATATATACCCTAACAATGTTAGGGGCAACCATTTTGCCTAGACACAACTGATATGCTTAGCCAGAGTACAATACTTATATGTTCGGTTTCAGTTGAGCTGACTGAAGTACATTGAATCGGTAATCATAGTTGTGCATTTGCAGGAGCAGTAACACAGCTGCACTTATTTTTGAGATGGTCTATGCAGTCTGCTACATAGGGGCAATAGTATGCTCAAGATGGGTGCACTGTGTCTTAGGTGTAGGTCTATCACATACCCTGACATATTGCTTATCTCATAGGTGTACAGCAGTGGCAACATTAACCAGACGTAGCTGTAGTGCATGTTAAAAAGGGCCCGTCTTCTCTGTGTATGTTGTAGTCTGCTTGTGTGTTGTGCATGGGATCAGGCATATAAGATGTGGTATGTGTAATGCAGTTGTGGCTCCTCATGTGTGTGTGTGTGTGTGTGTGTGTGTGTGTGTATATATATCACCAAACATAATAGTTCAGGTAATAATGTACTTATTTTGTCTTCCTCCTCACAGGTGACCATGGGGGTTGGTGTGTATACCCCTCACAACCTGAAGTCAGTGTCTCATCAGACTCTGATAATGTGACCATAGTGAGGCACAGGTGGGGTTGTTGGGGGATGAATCTGTCCCATGGGATGCCATCCCACTTCCTTCACCAGAGTCCATGCACACAGTCAGTATGCCCACATATACCCAGTCCCCTGCGGCCACAAATATTGGACAGAATGCAGTGGCATCAAACAGGAGAGTGTGGCAACAATGGCATCAGTGAGTGTAGACATTAGCCATAGTCAGAGAGCTGGTGAGGTCCCACACAGGCAGATTGACAGGGGTGCTTGAAAGAGGACTGCTGCCCATCCACCACCTGTCACAAGTGTCACAGCTTGGGTCACTCAACACGTTTCGGTCCATTACGGAGGCACAGACATGTTCCGAATGCAACACCAGATGGATGCTCAGGACCATGGGTGCACACAGTCGGACATCTGTGACTCACTCCACTACATTGCTGATGCCATGGATTGTTTCATTGATGTAGTAAACAGATGGTGGGGTGAGACATGGTCAGTCCATGAATGCACATGGTCTTTGCTGGAACATCTGGTGGGAGTAGGGCATCAGACACATGGATGTAGGTCAGCAACTACATCTGCTGAAAATCCACATGGCTGTGCATACTCACGCTCCCGTAGGAGCAGTACCTCCAGCACCACACCACGGAGTGTGCTGTCCAAACCACAACATGGTAGGCCATGGGCATGTGGTCCTGGGCAGTCCCATGAGGGACATGGGTCAGGGAGACATCAGTTAGCAACTAGCACTGCATCTGACCCTGGGCGTAGTGGTGCCAGTGCTACTCCTGGCAGAGCCAGTTCTCATTTTTGTGGCCAGAGATGGTGAACTGCCCACTCTGCCATGTAGAGCTATCCAACATACTCACGTGTAGGGCTAGCACTTGGCTTGACTACTGTGTACATGCACACACTCAAACATCACGGTCACATGCAGGTCACCAACAGATGCACGGCATCTCTCTATGGCTCAGTTGACCAGCACCCCTTCCTGACTCTCACACACAATGTCAACTGTTTGTACAGCATAGGCCTCTGGCACCCACACACCACAACCTGTGCATATGACGATACCTGTGTCACATCTCTGCCATCCATAGCATCGATGCAGGGGGTGACTATATTACATTACAACATTTTGTACTGCGGTAGTGTAATGCTATGATAGGTGCTGTATGCTGGCATGTGTCATGAGTACACATCAAAGTGTTTGTACCTTTTCTGCATGATGTTAGATTGGCAGTTGTGTTGCAAAATGACACGTGTCTCTCAGAACTACGTATGTTTCTGTTCCATGGGTCTGAGTGGCTACGCTGTGGAGACTTGGTGGCAATACAGCGGCTCAGGATGACATGGCAGCACAGCTGAAATATGAAATCAGCAAGGTATGGCTGGATGTGTGTGTGGTTACCTAGGTGCGTATGTGTAGAACCAAGTGTAAGGGACAATGGGGGCAAGCAGCGTACTCCTGCATGCATACCCCATGATGAGGCAGCTACCCTTGATATATGTCACCTGGATGCTCTGTACTTAACAATGCTGTTAAGGTGGATGACATCAGCAGGCCTTGTAAAGGAGGCCAATGCTGAGGGGGACGGTAGCCACAGGGCCATAAAATGATTGACCATTGCACAGACATAGGATTGATGGGCATGTCTGTACTGCTGTAAGAGAAATATCTACTCACTCACACACACACACACACACACACACACACACACACACACACACACACACACACACACACACACTTGGCTAGTGATATATGGTCTGTCCAAGTCCTGCATTGCAGCCATTGCACATTATACCACCTTCCCACCATTGTCTGTCTACAGGGTGACATTCCACAGGCACCGGGTTCTGTGGTTCAGTAAATTATGTCACTATGCGGCTGTGGTCTTTTACCATCAGAGATATATCACAGGGATGTCAACTTAGATGCAGCTTTGTGTGTGCGTTACATAACTGTGGTATACAGATATATGTGGATGATGTACATCACTCTACACCTTTATGTAGCTGTATATCTGTCTATTTATCAATATAACATATACATATACTGCTACTCTGACTTGTTACAACCTGCTGTTATACTAGCCACCTTCTAGGTTACTCAGAGCATGTATAATGTCTGTAGGTTTGGCCCTCTGTCCCTCCATTGTCTCTGGCTTTGTCCAGCTTTCTTGCAGTAACAGACTGTGACATATTGACAGTCTGTGGGACTCCTACCACAGGAGTACCTCACATGCAAAAGTTGTAGGTGCAGCCAGCCTCAAACCATGAAAACCATCTACCGTGCTAGTGTACTTAGCCCACTGCTCCACAAGAGCCACCAGAATGTGAGGTTTAATTCCTCACATTATCAACAGCAGACAGACATATACACTTTGACCCCTGCATATATTGTGGAAATAGAACATGGAGCCAGGCTGTTTGGGACAGCCCTCAAATGTGTGGTCTGCTGCTATATCCCTGCAAACATACTGTTACTGCAGCTGTATTACAACATGGCTGTGTTGGGGGTAGGAGACTCTAGCAATGACAGTTGGGCATCTGTTCTAGGACCTCACTGGCATTTCCTTTGCATACTACAGTGGGATTTGCTGCTTTGTGGCCTAGTGCATATTATGGGACAGCCAGTATTGTACAGAGTACCTGTTGTCCAACATAGCTGTTAGTTGTCTGCAAGTTGCCCTGTAGCCCACTCCATTCCCTTGCATACATGCAGCAGGTCCATACATATGCTATCATAGTCTAGTACTTCATACATTTACTCTAAGAGAGAGTGACTTACCTTGTAAATGCAGAAGTTGAAATAACAGTGCTTCAGGGCTGACTCTGTCTGATGCACACAGTACACAGCCAATACATGGTAAAGTAGCAGTTGTGTGATGTGGCTGGCATCCTTTTTACTATGTATGTGAGTCGGAGTAAGCTGTCAGTCCCTAGGACACTAGGTTATCAGTGCATCAGCTATACGTTGCCTCTTTGCCAAGGCATACTGGGCACACCTATGTCTGCCTACAGGGACAGGATCAGGGTGTTCCTCCTCCAAGTCCCCCTGTGGGTGCGGGCTATGGGACCTTGGCACTGGTGGGGGGCTGTGTGCCCCTTCCCTGTGATGACCCTGCTGCAGCCATTTCTGCAGAATCATATTGTGTAGCAGGACACATACTGTGAACATCTGTGCACATGTGGCTCGACAGAACTGCAATGCTCCACTAGATATATCAAGGCATCAGAACCGTAACTTGAGCAGCCCAAAGACATGCTCTATGATGTTCCTAGTTTGTGCGTGTGCCTCATTATGGCATTCTTCAGTTGGTGTGTCTGCATTTTATGTATTTATTTATTTTATTTTACATTTGTTGACCGGGCTAGTCTAACTGGATATATGTCCATTTTCAGTAGAGGCCCAGGGAGAAAAGCTCCACTACAGCATTATTATAAAATTGTAACCAAAAAGTAGTACGTAAGAATACATATTTTAAAAACTTAATTTGATATAGAGACCAATAAAAGTGAAATATTCATTACATAAGAGAATATAAAATGACTTTTATAACAGGATTAACATATGAAAAGGCAATATTAGAGAGTAAAATACAACTTAATGTAAAAAAGACAAGACAGGGTGAATATTTTTTTTCATTCTTCTTCAAGGGATGCATATTTTGTGCATGTGAAGATGGTGGAATGAGGAGGAAAAAAATTAGTCAGGATTAGTAGAGGGGCAAAGCCATTGTAAAGATAGGGGGATTCTTAGATGCTTTTTGAAAAGTGGTGTGGATTCCAGGGATGTTAGTTTGGTAGGAAGCTTGTTCCAAAAATTACCAATGGTATTATTAAAAAGACAGTCTCCAGATTTGTTGTTAGATTTAAGGGTGGCTAGTAGTGACTTATTTGCTGAGCGTAGGGTTGTTAGGTTTTTATAAGGGCTAATAAGGGTAGAGAGTATGGGTGCATTTGTAGGTTGATACAGGATCTTATGGGTAACAGTTAGTTGTTGGAGAAGAATTTGATTTTGCAGTTCTAGCCATCCTAATTTTTTTAGATTTTGGCAATGGTGTGTACGGAATAGGGAACCAGTTGCAAATCTGGCAATGCTATTATAGGAGGTGGCCAGTTTGTTTAGGTTATTTTTGGATAGGTTAGTGTAGATAGGTGAGGCATATAGAAGAGTGGAAATTAGGTGTGTCTGGGTGATAATAGTCCTGGCAGAGGGAGTAAGGAAGGTTTTTAGCCTATAAAGTGAATCAAGTTTTCTATTAAGTGATTTGATGGTTAAGTTTATGTGTGGGTCAAAACTAAGATTATTATCGTTTGTTACACCTAAAAGTTTAGTTGTGGTATCAGGTACTATTACAGTGCCATTATTTGATGTTACTGAGAAGTAGATAGGGGAGACTTTTGAGTAGGGGTAAAAAGCAGAAGTTTGGTTTTCTGAGAGGAGACAGCGTTTGGAGAACCAGTCTTCTGCTAAGTTGAATACTTTTTGGGTGCTAGACTGTAGTTCAGCCTGAGATGTTGCAGTACAGATTAATGAAGAGTCATCGGCATATTGTATGCAGGTGGTTTAAGGGAGAGATGAATTCAGATTATTAATAAATATAGAGAAAAGGAGGGGTCCAAAAATAGAACCTTGTGGGACTCCTAGGGAGATAGGGAGGTGAGTTGATAGGTTATTATTGTTCCAGAGTACTGCTTGTTGTGTTTTCTAGATATGACTTAAACCATTTGATGGTTAAAGTGTCTCCTATAAGTGATTTAAGGGTGTTTAACATTAGGAGGTGATTCACTATATCGAAGGCTTTGGAGAGGTCTAAAAATAGAGCTGAGGAGAGCAAGTTGTTATTGCGATTCTTATTAATGCAGTCTATAAAGGATAGTAGTACGGTAGTGGCACTATGAAATGGTCTAAAGCCGTGTTGGCAATCAGCCAAGAGATTATTTAGTAGGAGATGATCAAGGAGTTGCAGATGAATGCATCTTTCCATGATTTTAGCTAATGGAGAGAGTAATGCTATGGGACGGAAATTGGAGAGTTCAGTTGAGTTGCCTCCTTTGTGTAATGGGATAATATGCAAGACTTTCCAGAGTGATGGGATAGAACCTTCTGTAATAGTTCTATTTATTAAGATGGAGATTGGGTAAGCAAGTACACCAGCTGCCATTTGTAGAAATTCAGCTGGGAGGAGGTCAGCAGAAGGAGTACAAAGTTTTAGTTTGTGAAGTAGTGTGCGGATGAGAGTTGTTGGAACAGGCTGCAGTTTTAAGGCTGGAAGTAAGTTGGTTAGAGAGCATGTCTTAGGGATGCTAGTGGAAGATAGGGTATTTGCTAAGGATTGAGCTGTTTCAGAGAAAAATTTGTTTAAAGTATTGGCTATTTGGCTAGGAGTATTCAGAGTCAGATTGGAAGGTGTATGTGTTTTGGTGTCTCCTGGGTGGAGTAGGCTGTTTATACCTGTCCAGACGTTTTGTGGGTTTTGATGCTGGGCTTGCTGGAATTTCTGGTAGTTTTTTTTTTATCTTGGAGTATTGATTTCTTTGTAGTATTTCTGAGCTGTCTAAAGGTTTCCTGTTTTTTTTGGTATTTCTCCATTTGGACCAAATTCTATTTCTCTGCATCATTTTTTGTCTTGTTTCTTTTGTTAGCCAAGGTGCTGGTTTGTTCCTAGTCCTAACTGTATGAGAGGAGGCATGGTGTTCTAGGATTTGAAGGAAGTTTGTGTTAAAATAAGAGACAGCTTCGTCAAGAGGTAGGTATTTTAGAGGTGACCAATTGCATTTAAGTTCAGCTTGGAAGCTAGCAGGTTTGAAGTTTTTTTTTTGTTGTGGGTAGTTCTAAAGGTTGCTTGGTTGGATATAATGTTTTTTTGTCTGGTTAGGTACGTAAGGGAGTGATCACTATTTCTGATGGGTGTCATCATCCACGGTTCCAGTGCATAGCCAGCATCCCCCAGCAGATGGCCAACATCTGGTACAGCTGTGATGCATGCCAGATATGGGAGCCATGATAGCTGCCAGCACACACATTCATGATAATGCCCTGGGCATTGCACATGTCCTGGCAGTTGATGGAGTGATGCTCCTTGTGGTTGATGTCGACTCTACCCTCCTCATCGGGCAGTGCTTTAATGTGTACATGAGTTCAGTCTATGGCACCTAGTACCTCAGGGTAGTGTGGTACACAGTATAAGAGATGCATACTGCTGGCCCTCTCCTCAGGGATGTGAGGTAAATAAATGTGCTCACTGGCTTGTGGCAGCATGGCATCCAGGAACTGGTGAAGTACCCTGGATGCTGGTGCCTGTGAGACCCCCATCATGTCCCCAGTTGGTCTTTCAAAAGTACCTGCAGCTAGTATTCTAAGGATTACACATACCTTTGTTTCCATTGGAATGGGCTCCCCTCTGTTGGCTCTGAGCCTGAGTTGAGGGTGGCTGATCTTGGTCAGTTCTTGTAGTACGTCCCTGTTCACACTGTAGTGCTCTACAATCTCCAGCTTATCTAGCTCCTGGAAGGTTACCCTGGGCCTGAACACTCTTTTCCTTCTCAGTCTAGGCCTATTGTTGGCAGCATCATCATCACCTCAGCCTCTAGCACATACAGATGCAGCAGAGCAGCAGCAGTCCCTAGCATTCTCTCAGTTAAAATTCCCAAGTTTATACTCCAATGGTGCAGAGTATGGGGGAAAATCAGTTTGCAGGGTGTATGCACACTTCATAGTGCTCTGCTGCAGATGCAGCCTGTGTAATTGGATAACTATAATGCATTCCACCTGCCAGGTACATCATTGAGGAGTTTGAATGGCCCAGTGTAAGTGGAACAGGGACTATCAGTAATTTATACATGACTGGCTTTCCCAGGTAATTTCCCTTATTTTTTTTTTTTTAATGCCTTCCCTGCTAGGTAATGCTGCATGGATGTACGCAAACCTACGGCAATAATATAAACACTACTCAGCAGTCTGGACACACCCCCATGCACAGGCATGCTTAGCATAGCTCAAACCCGCTAAAAACACGTGCCGTGCAACTAAACAAAGCTTAGCAGCACTGGGCACACCCCCTGCTTAGCTGAGTGGAATGCCACGCAAACGGGTGTCGCTGAACTCCAATCCACTTAAAAAGATAGTGACACCCCCCTTTTTGATGTCAGATAGCACTTCTGCAGACACCAACATTGTTCTGGGTCTACACAGGTTTGATCTGCGGACACAGTGGCCCATTTTTGCTATTCGGTAACCCCAGCTCATTTGCATACAGATCTGTGCGCACAGCCTCGAAACTTCATTATTCCAGAGCCTGACTCCTTAGCAACTATTGGAATCTACCATTGTACATAAAAAACTAAAAAGGGCAAACCACTAATCCAACTAGAAAAATAATGAAAAACACAGGAGTCAAATTAATGCTTTTGTTCCTTTTCTTCCTTTCTGATGAAGTTCTGGAAGTAAAAGGAATGAAAGCACTAATTTGACTTCTACCATTGTACATACTCCATGCAGGACCCTATAATGCATTATTCTCACATATGTTTTATTTTTGTTTTTTTAAACTTTTTTTTTTGCGCATAATGGCACATTTGCAAGCTGCTGCGTGCTGCACAAACGTAATAAGGGCATTAAAAAAATAATAATTTATTACATTAGTTTGCATTATTTTTTGGACACTCAGGGCTGTGCCTACTATGCAATTTCTGACCTTCTAAATGGGCTTTTATAGCCCCTATTCCATTTTTAATGTGTTGTACATGGAAATTTTCCATGTACTCTTCGGACACGAACACAGGGTCTGCACGACTGCCTTTCTGTTTGCTGGATAACTCCAGAATCCTCATTTGCATGCAATTCACCTGCTGATGAGGTGATTTGCATGCTATGGACACCTCCGTGTCCGCACACTCGTGCATGCTCGTCTGCTCTGTTAACTGAATTGCACTGCTGCTTACTTCCATGTAAGCTCTGTGACACTATGCCTACATGGAAAATCACTCCACGTAGGCTTTACTGAATTCCTCCCAATATCAGTAAACTAACAACCGCCTACCACCCAGCCTTTGGTGGGCTAAAGAAGCCAGATCCCAAAATGAATATACAAGCAACAGCATTCCAGGGAAATGTCCGACTAGTTTTGCATTCCTCAAGGGTAAAAGGTCAGCCCTTTGAACAAAACAGGGATGGAAGACTGAGTTTGCCCCACACCAGTGAACAATCAGGACAATGACACATTAGCAACCCCAAAAGAAAACATCCCCAAAGGTCTGAACCAGGTCTGTATTTGAGCCCAGTGCAACTGCAGGGATGTTATACTGAGACTTAGTGAATAAAACAGATGAAGAAAGGAAATAAAGAAAGAAATGTGCCTTTTGCAGGAGATGATATTTATAACACAAGTTACGATGTTACAGAAAAATGAAGATTACCTACAGTCTGATTCTTATGGTATCAAAATCATCATCATTACTGACAAGAGAAAGATTTTAATAAGAAACGACAATTTTTATAAAGTTGTACTAAATAAGCCCACATTTACATATACGAGTGTACTCGGTTTATTTTGAAAGCAGAATGACTATATAATTTTCAAGAACATTGTTAATAAAACAAAGCAGTTAAAGAGACTTTCAGATGTGATGAGTGTAATTATTACGAGTGCCATGTGGTGTTTTTTAGTCATTTGTCCTACATGTATGGTTCCAATGAATATTTTAATTATATTACAACCGCACTGGTTTATATCACAGGACACTCTGGCTATGGCACAGATTGGCAAAGTTAAAGAAAGTTTTGCCAATGTATATATGAGCATCTATAAGGAATACAAAATACTTCAAACAATGCTCTGTGCAGGCAAACTATGGCATGCCAAATATACAATAAGTTTTTACTCTCTGGGCCCAACGGTGGTGACTATGATATGGATTTAAAGTATAATAAACTAAAGTAGCAGCTACTATTGGATAAAGGGTCTCTGGTTTAAATAACTGTATTAGGTTCAGGAGTGCCTTAAAAGGAGGACGGTGGGCATTATTACAACAGTAGTTTTCCATACAAATACAGTAGAAGTTGGTATACAGTTGCATACTGAGACAATATCATATTTGTGCATTTTTAAATGTGTAGTTGATGTAAGTGGAATGTTATTCAATGCAACATACATGCTATGACAACAGGTCATTTTTTAAAAAGGGGTAAAGGTTTAAGTTTTTAAAGGAAAACTCCACCATAGAACTTAAAAGAGCTGTTTTTCTGTCTCTGTTTTCTGAGTTATTTGGCCGCGGTGGTGCAGTGGTAGAGTTGTTGCCTCACAGCAAGAGATTCTCCCATTCGATTCTCGTCTGGAGCGCCTTCTGTGTGGAGTCTGCATGCCCTCCCCGCAGTCGAGGGGTGTTCGAAAGACATGCGTGAATGGGCGTGCTTTCGTTGAAGGTTGGGCATCGGGCTGACAACTCTGCACCATAAAAATCTACTGCCAATCATTAGCGGACTGGAGTTCCACTGCGGCGACCCTTAACCAGGAAAAGCCAAAAGAAGAAGAAGAATATTAGTCTGACTGCTCCATACAGAATTTTAATATGTTTTCTGAAAAGTGGCTGTCAATGGGGCTTGACATATCAACATGATCTTATTTTTCTTCAAGCCTTTCTCTTTCCCATAATCCATTTCAAGTCTGCTTTATATGAGTCATGCTAGACATGAGGAAGTAGTGGTGTATTCCCATGCCATTGACATATAATGGGATTAGCGTCTGTCACTGTCATCTTATATACCTTCTGTAACAGGACTGCTTCTTTTATTTCCTGAATGGCCCTCATTTGTGTGTCTCAGGGCTTGTTTTACATTATACAAAGGAATTGCATAGCTGCAACCAAAACACAGGGCCGGTGTTAGCATTTCGGGGGCCCCCAGCAGATGTCAAGTTAAGGGGGCCTCTGGTTCTTCCAGTTTATATATCACCTTGTCACTTCCATCCTTCCTAAGTAACCTTTTAGTTCATACTGCAAACATTTAGGAGTAATACGCACAGACTGATATGTAGCTACAATACTCTTGCCTTACAACAGGCTTCTTTACTGCACTATGTTGGCCCATCTCACAAAGGGACATTTGCAATTACTGGCATTTAGTTGCAACAGTGATATATTGTAGCAACTCTTTGTACAGGTCTGGACTTAGGTGAAATGCTATCTTGGCCTACTGTCTCAGTCCCCCCCAAAACACACACTACACACACACTACATACACACACACACACATACACTACACAGACACACACACACTACACAGACACACACACACTACACAGACACACACACACTACACAGACACACACACACACACACACACACACACACACACACACACACACTACACAGACACACACACACACACACTACACAGACACA
>NC_056744.1:1670392786-1670422329 GCF_019279795.1 Protopterus annectens | reverse complement strand
GTGCTCTGCTGCAGATGCAGCCTGTGTAATTGGATAACTATAATGCATTCCACCTGCCAGTTACATCACTGAAGAGTTTGAATGGCCCAGTGTAAGTGGAACAGGGGTTATCAGTAATTTATACATGACTGGCTTTTCCAGGTAATTTCCCTTATTTTTTTAAATGCCTTCCCTGCTAAGTAAAGCTGCATGGATGCACGCAAACCTGCGGCACTAGTATAAACACTGCTCAGCAGTCTGGACACACCCCATGCATGGGCATGCTTAGCATAGCTCAAACCAGCTAAAACACGTCCTGTGCAACTAAACAAAGCTTAGCAGCACTGGACACACCCCCTGTTTAGCTGAGTGGAACGCCACACAAATGGGTGTCGCTGAACCCCAATCTGCTTAATAAAATAGTGACGCCCCCCTTTTTTATGTCAGATAGCTCTTCTGCAGACACCAACATTGTTCTGGGGCTACACATGTTTGATCTGCGGACACAGTGGCCCATTTTTGCTATTCGGTAACCCCAGCTCATTTGCATACAGAACCGTGCACACAACCTCGATACTTCACTATTCCAGAGCCAAACTCCTTAGCAACCATTGAAATCTACCATTGTACATAAAAAACTAAAAAGGGCAAACCACTGTGCCAACTAGAAAAATAATGAAAAACACAAGAGTTCTTCCTTTCTGATGAAGTTCTGTAAGTAAAAGGAATGGTTCATAGGTTCATAGGTTGGTACTAGGCTATCAGCCCTAGGGCCTATACAAGCCTAGCCATAACAATTCCCTGGCTATTTCTTCCCACATTATTTACTTTCCTGGACCCCTGTCTAGCAGGGCGACTGACGTGATCCCTGGGGTGAATTTCCTTTCTCCCATCCAATTGTCAAGGTTCCTCTTGAAGAGGTCCAAAGAGGCACTCTGCTTGACGTGAATGAAAGTGCTAATTTGACTTCTACCATTGTACATACTCTATGCAGGACCCTATAATGCATTACTCTCACATATGTTTTATTTTTGTTTTTTTGCATAATGGCACATTTGCACACTGCTGGGTGCTGCATAAACATAAGGGCATTAAAAAATAACAATTTATTACATTAGTTTGCATTATTTTTTGGATAAGGAGGGCATAGTTTTGTACATACCTGTGCCTACTATGCAATTTCTGACCTTCTAAATGGGTTTTTATAGCCCCTATTCCATTTTTAATGTATTGTACATGGAAATTTTCCATGTACTCTTCGGACACCATCACAGGGTCTGCATGACTGCCTAACTGCTTGCTGGATCACTCCAGAATCCTCATTTACATGCAGTTCAACTGCTTAAAAGGTGATTTGCATGCTACGGACACTTCCATGTCTCCACACTCGTGCATGCTCGTCTGCTCTGTTAACTGAATTGCACAGCTGCTTACGTCCATGTAAGCTCCGTGCCACTATGCCTACATGGAAAATCACTCCACGTAGGCTTTATTGAATTCCTCCCAATATCAGTAAACTAACAACCGCCTACCACCCAGCCTTTGGAGGGCTAAATGAAAGCTGAAGCCAGATCCCAAAATAAATATATAAGCAGGAGCATTCCAGGGAAATGTCTGACTAGGTTTGCATTCCTCAAGGGTAAAAGGTCAGTCCTTTGAACAAAACAGGGATGGAAGACTGACTTTGCCCCACACCAGTGAAGAATCAGGACACCGACACATTAGCAACCCCAAAAGAAAACATCCCCAAAGGTTTGAACCAGGTCAGTATTTGAGCCCAGTGCAACTGCAGGGATGCTATACTGAGACCTAGTGAATAAAACAGATGAAGAAAGGAAATAAAGAAAGAAATTTGCTTTTTGCAGCAGATGACAGTTGTAACACAGGTTACAATGTTACAGAAAAATGAAGACTACCTACAGTCCTGATTCTTATGGTATCAAAATTATTATTACTGACAAGAGAAAGATTTTAATAAGCAACGACAATTTTTATAAAGTTGTACTAAATAAGCCCACATTTACATATATGAGTTTACTCAAGTTAATTATACTGTGAAAGGAGAATGACTATAATTTTCAAGAACATTGTTTATAGAACAAAGCAGTTAAGAGACTTTCAGATGTGATGAGTGTAATTATTACATGAGGACCATGTGGTGTTTTTTAGTCATTTGTTCTACATGTACGGTTCCAATGAATATTTTAATTATATTACAACCGCACTGGTTTATATCATAGGACACTCTGGCTATGGCACAGTTTGGCAAAATTAAAGAAAGTTATGCTAATGTATATATGAGCATCTATAAGGAATACAAAATACTTCAAACAATGTTCTGTGCAGGCAAACTATGGCATGCCAAATATGCAATAAGTTTTTATTCTCTGCAACAGCCTTTTATAAGCTGGACCCAATGGTGGTGACTATGATACCAATTTAAAGTATAATAAACTAAAGTAGCAGCTACTATTGGATAAAGGGTCTGTGGTTTAAATAACTGTATTAGGTTCGGGAGTGCCTTAAAAGGAAGAAGGTGGACATACAACAGTTTTCCATACAGTTGCAAACCGAGACAATTAATATCATATTTGTGCATTTTTAAATGTGTAGTTGATGTAAGTGGAATGTTATTTAATGTAACATACAATTTTAAATGCTATGACAACAGGTCATTTTTTTTAAAAAGGGATAAAGGTTTAAGTTTTTAAAGGAAAACACCTTAGAACTTAAAAGAGCGATTTTGTCTCTTTTTTTGAGTTATTTGGCCGCGGTGGTGCAGCGATAGCGTTGTTGCCTCACAGCAAAAGATTCTCCCGTTCGATTCTCGTCTGGAGCGCCTTCTGTGTGGAGTCTGCATGCCCTCCCCGCGGTTGAGTGGTGTTCGAAAGACATGCGTGAATGGGCGTGCCTTCGTTGAAGGTTGGGCATCGGGCTGGCAACTCTGCACTGTAAAAATCTACTGCCAATCATTAGCGGACCGAAGTTCCACTGTGGCGACCCCTAACCGGGAAAAGCCAAAAGAAGAAGAATATCAGTCTGACTGCTCAGTACAGAATTTTAATATGTTTTCTGAAAAGTGGCTGTCAATGGGGCTTGACATATCAACATGATCTTATTTTTCTTCAAGCCTTTCTCTTTCCCACAATCCATTTCAAGTCTGCTTTATATGAGTCATGCTAAACATGAGGAAGTAGTGGTGTATTCCCATGCCATTGACATAGAATGGGATTAGCGTCTGTCACTGTCATCTTATATACCTTCTGTAATAGGACTGCTTCTTTTATTTCCTGAATGGCCCTCATTTGTGTGTCTCAGGGCTTATTTTACAGTATACAAAGGAATTGTACAGCTGCAACCAAAACACAGGGCCGGTGTTAGCATTTTGGGGACCCCCAGCAGATGTCAAGTTAGGGGGCCTCTGGCTCTTCCAGTTTACATATCACCCTGTCACTTCTACCCTTCCTAAGTAACCTTTCAGTTCATATTGCAAACTTTTAAGAGGAGTACGCACAGACTGATCTGTAGCTACAATACTCTTACCTTGCAACAAGCTTGTTTACTGCACAATGTTGGCCCATCTCACAAAGGGACATTTGCAATTACTGGCATTTAGTTGCAACAATGATACATTGTAGCAACTCTATGTACAGGTCTGGACTTAGGTGAAATGTTGTCTTGGCCTACTGTTTCAGTCCCCCCCCCCCACCACACACACACACACACACACACTCTTACAGGTTCACAGGTAGACACTAGTCTATTGGCCCTAGGGCCTATATAAGCCTAGCCAAAAAGGTACCCTGGCTTTCACCACCCAAGAAAATTATTTTCCTGTGCGCCTGTCGAGCAGAGCCACAGAAGTGATCACCGGGGTGAATTTCCTGTCTCCCATCCAATCATCAAGATCTTTCTTGAAGAGTGCTAATGAGAAGCTTTGTTTGATATACAAAGGTAGTTTGTTCCAGAGTATGAGAAGTCTCTGGGACAGGAATCTATCCCTCCAGCATGTTCTGTTTATTGTGGTGACAAGGTTTAGGTCCCTAGAGCATGTAGCTTGGAGGGATTGTGATTTCTTTAAGTGGAGCATGTCCAATAGCTCTGGGTTTGACATAGCTTTGTATGTTAGGCAGAGATCGCCTCTGAGTAAACGATATGACGGAGTACAGCTGGAGTTTTTTTGAGACGGTCTGCATAGGGCATCTATTTGAGGCCGGTAATCCTCTTTGTGAGGTATTTCTATGGCCTTTCTACTTGTTGTAGATGTCATGTGAGGCACATACTAAAAGGGGCGTTGTACTCTATAATGGGTCTAATAAGTGATGAGCAGAGGGGAACAATGACCTCTTTTTTTCTGGATGAGAAACCTTTTGTGATGAGGTGTGCCACGTAGAAGGATTTCCTGACTACTGTGGCGATGTGATTATCAAAGGAGAGACTATTGTCCACCTGTGTCCCAAGGACTCTTATCACACTTTCGGTGTTAAGAAGACTACCGCCTATGTGGCAGTTCACGGGTACAGAGTTTTTACCAAATGGGATGACAATGCACTTTTTGGCATTGAGCTTGAGACCATGGCTTTGCCACCAGGCATCTGTCTCAGGCCCTTTTGTAGAATGTCCACGCAGTTTAAAATATGAACAATTTATAGTAAGCAAGCTACTTATACTTGTAACACACATTCACACATTTATTCAGTGGTTCGTAATACTAGAAGATTTCATATTTGATATGTATTTTTATATTGTTATGTTAAGTCTTGAATTCACATCTGTTATAGCATTATGGAATAATTTCGGGCTAGAGACACGTTTAGCAATTAATTTTATTTTTTATTTTTATGCTTGTGCATTAGTTATATGTTGGTTTGTAATATGTTATATGTCTTTAAATGCATCACTTTTCAAACAGCGCTTTTGGCGCCAAATAGTTTAATTAAATGTTCAAAGGTCTGTTTTTTAGAGTTCTGATGAGGCTTGCCGTGGAGCAAGTGAAAGTGCTTAACTGTCAGCTATTTTATTGTTGAGTTTGTCTTATTAAATTTATTTTATTACCGTGGACCGTTGTTGAGATTTTTCATCTGATTTTTGTTGCTGGCTTAAAGGATTGTAGCATCTCAAGACACAGAGGTAATAAGCGTTCTTTTCTAGTTCTTGGTTCTGCAGTCTACAGAACGTTTATTTTACATTGTGTATCTTGTGACATCGGGATTTACACCTAGTTTAGTGAGTTTATCTATAATTCCAGAATGGGAAAAGGTGTCAAAAGCCATGGAGAGATACATATAGGCTGTGTGAACCACCTTACCCTCATCTACGGCTTTGGTGACTGCTTCAAAGAAGTCTATCAGGTTTAGGAGACATGATCTGCCTTTTACAAACCTGAACTGGGTGAGGTCCAGAGTTCGGAGATTACCAATGTCATTGTTTATAAGTTCCATGATGATACGTTCAATAGCCTTGCAGACCAGGCTCATCAGGCTAATGGGGCGGTAGTTCCCAGGGTCTGTGGTGGCTCACCCTTTGTGGAGTGGGATAACCGTCGCGGTGTGCCATTCAGTGGGCACAAAGCCTGAGGTGAGGCTATGTTTGAACATGGTACTATGGTGGAGCGCCAGTTCATTCTGTAGTTTGTGTAGAACGCAGCCTGGGATGTTGTCACGTCGCATGGACGTGTTCTTGGCTTTGGAGAGTGTGGTTATCTGTGCAGTCGTGATTACAGGAACTTTGCATTCTTCCAGTATATAGATGGGCCCTTTAGGGGGTGAGAGGGGGGTAAAGTTAGCACTGAACCTATCTGCCAGGATATTGGCAATATCAGTTGGTTCTGTATATTTAGTGCCATTGTGCTGCAACTCAGAGCAGATCTGAGTGTTGCCATTGAAATTGTTGACATAGCTATAGAATGCTTTGTGGCTGTTTTTAGAATCATTAGCGATTCTGTTTTCATAACTAGCTTTGGAGGATTTTATGAGGGGTCTCAGTTTTTTACTGAAGCTGACCTGGGAGTTCCTCCAATCATGGGATTTTACTCTTTTTTGCAACAGTTTCTTTCTTCTGTTGTCGAGTTTGTTTATGGCAGGGGACACCAGATTGGCTTCCTTTTTTTGGAGGATAGCATCTTGGTTCTGTTAGGGATTGCACGATCCATGCACTCGTGTAAGTGCTTATAAAGTGCATTTGTGTGGGATTCAGCAGTCGTACCTCTATTGTCCATCTGCATGGGTGTCGTGAAGTTTGCCACTTCTATCTTAAGAGGCATGAAGTTGACTATGGAGAAAGTTTTTACGGTGGTTTCCCTAATGGGGGTTGGGGGCGGGATGTGTATGTCTAGGGTGATGGTCAGATCACACTAACGAGGACTTGACCTCTGGTGTGGAGCACTAGTTGCCCATGTTGGTAATGACCAGGTCTAGGATATTGCTGCCCCTGGTGGGGGTGTGGAAAAGTTGATCCAAAGCGTTGGAATTTATGAATTCCAGAAAACGTTGAACAAAAGAGTTAGTACACGAGTAGTTTTCCCAGTTAATCGTGGGGTAGTATCGCCCATTATTACGGTGTTAGGTTGTACCCCAATATTTTCCAGTGTATCAAGAAATGAGGAGTGGGAATCCTGGGGCATGGTGGGAGTTCTGTAGCAAGCTACAATTTGGATTAAGGTCTTGCCCAGAGTTAGTTGCACTTGGATAATCTCAGATGCATTATGCTGAGCAACTAGCCTGAAGGTGTGGATATCCTTAATGAATATGGACATGCCTCCGCCTTTAGTGTTTCGGTCCAGGTTAGGTGGCCGAAAGGTGTGGTATGAATTATAGCCCGGTAATGCAGGAGTGCTCTCTGGAACCTTGAACCAGGTCTCTGTCACTGCACAGATGTCGATATTCTCCATTTTAAGGAGTGCCTCGATTGAGTGCATTTTGAGGTTTAGACTTCTAACACTGAGTAGCAATACCCTCAGATTTTGCTTGCTTGTACCTGTTACGGTGGTGAATTTGTCATTTGAACCTTGCCTGAACTATAGGGGTGGCTAGAGCCTTAACCAGTATCCGGAATTCCAAGGGTGACAGGTGCAGGCCATCTCTGACAAAGCATCATGGTCTATCGATCATGTCATCCCAGGCAGACACATACTGGATCCCCTTAGAATGACACCAGTAGCTTAGCCAATTATTGAATTCAATCATTTTGTCCTTGTACTGTGGTATAATTCTGGGTGATGGCATGTCTCTTTTCATGTAGTCCAGGGAGGTATGTCTCAGGTCATTCACACCAACATGGACAATGACAGACTCATATTTGTACTTGAGTGACCTGGGTGCCTGGATTATGTGGCGGATCCTGGCACCCGACAGGCAGCTGACAGTAACTTTCACCTTGTTTAGCCTGGTGAGTGGAACATTAGTCATAGGCGACTCTATAGACAGGCACACTGGAGTGTTGGGTACGTTGTTATGCCTTATGGGCTGTGGTACAGTGGCACACTGCGTTTGTGGGCTATGCGTTTCTGTTTTGGAGGTCCCTGCTGCTTGGGCAGATTTTTATTGAGAGCCTCCATGAATGTAGGTGCGTATTTTTTGTTTCTGTGCGTGTGTTTTGGTGGTGTAGGTTTTGAGGGACTACATGTGAGGCAGAGCACCTCGCTGACTCTGTTCAAGAGAAATCTAGACCTGTGGATGGGAGATCGTAGGTTTACCCTGGGAATCATCTCTGTGTCACTGCTGGACAGAGGCAAAACAAACTAATGGGCACAGTATTTTTTCATATAAGGGGTGGCGTAAGCCACAAAAATTTGGGCTAGGCTTATAAATGCCTTAGGGCAGATAGCCTAGTATAAACCTATGAACCTATGAACCTATGTGATGAGTGTGTTGTGGTGCAAATGTTTACCCTCTCCTCTTGACTGTCCAGTCCAGTCTTGGGTGAAGAGAGCTTTGCTTCCAGTTTGGCTATATAAGTGCATCTCTCACAGGTTATAGTGTTGGGTGGCGGGAGGAGAGGGTTGTCTGTGTACATGAGACAATTGCTGCATTGCCCCAAGATGCCAGGATTCATCAGATAGACAGGAAAAAACACTAGGAGCTGACCCTTAGACATGCCTGGATAAGTGCTTATTTATTAAGAACTAAAACCTGTTTTCCTCTAGACAAGTGAGTGAGGAAAGTTGAGTGCTGTAGTAATTTGTAGCTTATTTAGTGCTTACCATGAGTTCTGAACAAGTGCCGAACTCAAAGAAACAGATTTGAGTGCTAAAAGTAAAAATCTGGCTAGTTCTAAGGGAAATTTGAAGAGCAGACTTTATGGTGCCGAGAATAGCTTAACCCTAGCTAAGTGGCGGGGGACTACACTACTTACAGGAAAGGCAGGAAAGAAGCTTAGAAATATATTTTTCAGTGATTCAGTCTTCCCCTGCCCCCCTAAGGGACCCCATACCATGCACATTACTTCTTTTTCTTTCTTTTCTCACATTTTGCCTTACTGTTCAGCTTTTTCAAGAAGCCATAACTTCCTACATGCTCTGAAGTGCATTTTAAAGTTTTTTTTTCTTTTTACACAACTTTTTCATCCAGTGATGGCTTGAACATAAATTATGATCAAGGAAAGAAATTGTGCTGCTGTTGAGCTTTAGTTTTCCTTGCATCCTTTCAACACACCTTTCCTGACCAAGACAGCACAGTCCTTTTAACACGCCTTCCTGACCAAGGCAGCACAGTAACAACCATTTAGGAAATGACTCAAATAAGCCAGGGCCCAAGAAGCCATAGGGTCATTGATGTTCTCGGATATATTTTACAGCATTTACCAGCCTTTTAATCCAATGGTGACCCAAACAAAAACATGAATAAGAAAATAATTTCAGTTTTATTTTTTTCTTTCAAGGAAAACATAACGTACCCAAGGCTTAATGTTCAAAGGTGACAAAGTAGTACATCACAATAAACTAACAAGCCAGTTGTTGTCTAGATGCACAGGCCCCATCGGGGAACTGCCTGTCTCCCTAAACCCCCAAAAAGACTACCTCTGCATCATTCTGGTGTTAGACTGGGAAGAAAGCAGAGGTTCAAATTGCCACAATCATGTATTTCAAAAGGCAGACACCTGTAAAAGTGCCTGAAGTGCGATTGTGAGGAAAGTGAAAAAAATAAAGATTATAATAATGTATTCTATCTACTTTGTTGCTCCTTGACAGAACACTGTTCCTACATAAGCTATACTAACCTTCTTTGTACATCTGTGAGGTCAGTGAGAAAAGTGAAAGAAAACAACAGCCATTCAGTCTTGAACCCAAACGTGCTACAATGACCTCATGTGCACACCTCCAAGGCTTGACTGTGATGAAAATGAAAGTAATAACCACAGAATCCCCCTCCCCACACACACACCCACACACACAAAATTTACAGCAGCTTTCGGTAAAGACTCATGTCCAGGCAGGGCTAGTTTTAGAACGGGTGCAGGTGAGAGCAGAGGCTATTATCAGCTCTGTCCTAACAAGTTCATATCACAGCCTGTTTATGTTAAACAGCGTAATCAGAAAAGTAATAGATTTTTCTCCTCATTTTTCCCCAAAAAGTCAAAGATAATTAAGGGAACCCCCTGCATCCATTTATGTAGTCTGGGGAGTGGGGCCACCCAGACTCTTATAAGATCTAAGCATCTGAATGTTCTGTGTTATATTTTATGCCTTACATTTGAAATACATTATTCTTCTAGCTGACAAGTAATTGTATGTGTCCTGTTTATAATTATATATATATATATTGACAAGTAATTGTATGTGTCCTGTCAGTAAATACCAATACACTGTGCAACACTGATACTGCCACACCAGATCAGTGACTACTGTTTAGCCGTCATCAAACAGCAGCAGGGTCACTTATTTACTTCACTGAGGAGTGATGCATACCTGTCGCTGTCCCTGATTTCACAGACCTTCCCTGATTTTGGTCATAATTTTGCTTTGTCTTTCTTAAAAATTTTGATTTGCTTGTAAATAATTAAGGATTACAGAAAGTCAATAAACCCAAACATCAGAGCTTTATACTTATTGCCCAAAATAATATGTAGGTTGATACAAAAGGTGTCATTTTTATTAACTTTTTAATTGAATTAGAATATTTTAATATTTAAAACATGTTCCCGAATTTGAGCCTTTATTCTGCTAGTATTGGTATTGCACTGAATTCTTCAGCAAAGAAGTTGGGAATTATACTATATGGTGTTCTGTCAGTAATTATAAAACTCCTTGAAAGAGAAAACCATCCCTGAAGATCAGAAGCCTCAGCGCTTGTTAAAATCCAGGGAATAGACTAAGATAAGTCACTCTGGGCTGCTGATCTCTCTCTCTCTCTCGAGCTTACCCTGCATATTTTTACTATCAGCTTTATCCTATCAGGGTCATATCACAATGCTGTTCATGTGAAATAGCATAATCAGGAAATTAATACATTTTTTTCCCCAACCAGCAGCACCTTTTGAGTAGCTCCTACACAGTCAAGAATGATTAAGGGGCCCAATTGCAGCCACAGGTACTGTAGGTACCTAAAGCAGGATATCTTGGCAATTTTAGTGGACAGAATGTCCACCAGTATGGTTGAAGTCAGAGGCACTAGGTCAGTGGTAAAATATTTAATGGAATTGTGAAAGCTGTTGCTTGATAAAACACTTTTACTATAACCAGAGAAATCTTTGAATTTAAAAGGAGACATAAATAAGAGTTATTACTCACCTGGTTTATTAAATACACAAGATTGCTGTACTAGCTTTTGTTGGTTTGACAGACATGTTACAAAATATCAAGATAAGATAACTTGCTGTGGTTGGGGGCCCCCCACTGACCACAAGGTTCACCGGTGCCTAAAGCTGGCAATGTCAAAACAGTTGCTAAATTGTAGGCCTTTGTTCATAGTATAGTCCAAGATGAAATGACAACACACACACTTTGGTAAATATGCTGATAATTTACAAGAATTACAAAAAAAATATTTTCTGACTTTTCTCTAATTGTCGCAGACATCTTTAATACTACTCATCTTAAAAGTATAGTATAAACAAGAAACATTTAAAGTTTAAAGCTTAGCATTTCAATACTGTGATGCTGCTTATATAAATTTGTTAAAAGAGGTGGCAACTGCCTTTGAACCACAGACTGATACACAGCTGGTTCCAAAGTAGCCATGCCTTTCACAGCAAAACAGGGCAATTAGATCAGTCAGTTATCTTCCTCTCTGCAATAACGGCAATGGAAACTGTTTCACACCTCTCCATTTTGTTTACAGCAGCCCGAGCTCCTGACTACAAATTTCTCTGTGTCTGTAGTACATCATGCAAGTGTAGACAAATTCCTCTGCAACTTATGTGAGAAGTTAAACTTAAAAAAGTGGGTGGTCTTTCCCTTCCTTTGCTATCAAAGTGAGGAAATGAACGTTTTATAAAGTACAAGCAAGTTTCAGGCATCTGCACAGAACTGGAATCATACTGTATGGAGAAAAGCAACCCAAAACTTGAGTTAAACTGTAGGAGAAGGTGGAGTTTTCCTTTAAAGAGTGGTGGCTATGGTTGGTTACTTATAATGTATGACTTATTATTCTGCATGTATGTACTCAGTTTACACACGCGCACACACACACACTAGACGGAGACGTAACAATGTCAAAACATAGACATATAGATTTGAAATGAAGGGTGCACAAAACAGAACTGAAACCAGTATGCTCACTCTTTCCCCTACTAGTGACCACTAGTTTTTTGGTGTGCCAGCCACTACCACTCTGACCATTTCTGCGGCTTTCTCTGCTCCCTCAAGAAATAGAAGTGCAAACAACCCCAAAAGCCAACGACCTCAGCAATTCAAAACTTGCAGTTACACTATCAGTGCTATTACCCCTCTGACCATTTCTGCATCTTTCTCTGCTCCCTCCAGAAATGGAAGTGCAAACAGCCCCAAAAGCCAATGGCCTCAGCAATTCAAAACTTGCAATTACACTATCACTGCTATGCATGTTAGTTTTCATAATTCTGTATTTAATAGTATCAAACAGGCATTCTTAAAATTTTGAGTCTCATGAGTGTAAAGCTGTCTCAGTAGCTTGCATACCAAACAGGCTCACTGGCAGTGACTTCCTTCTCTGTCCCCAATACTCTGCACCCAAACTTTTCCATCTTCCCTAACTTGATAGATCCACATAGCTACATCTATACCTTATACTATCCATCTATATCTTTTAATTACAGTTTTTTTTCCATATATTTTTCCAGTAAGAACCACTCTACTCCATATAAAATCTTCTCTTTTGTTCTTCTATGTTAAATCAATTTTTGTTGTTGCCAATAGCTTTCAGTAAATCATGAGTCCCAGTAGGGAGTTCTCTAAATCCATCCCCTCTACTTTTCCCTTGCTCTAGAGTCTTGATATTTTATTTGCCTAAAAAAACGAATATACTCACTTCCAAAACCCTGGCACAGTGGTTACCTGCGCAGACTGCAGTGACCGATTGTTTTTTCTTCCTTGTTGTCCTTTCACCTAGTGGGGTTCCAACCCATTCCAGTCAGGCACACTCCACTCCCCTACCCTACCCCCATTTCCACCCCTCACTTTCCTTAGGTTTATAGTCTCAAAGCCACACCATTACCTGCTTAAGCAAATTCCTCCTTCCTTCTCCCTACCCAAGCTTCCACCCCCACACTCCCTAATTTCTTTTTCTTTCCCCCACCTCCTTTTCTGCAACTGCATTACTAACTCCTCACCCTACCGCATTATTACCTTAGGACTCTATCTACCATCTCTCCCCAACAATCTTTAGACAACCCCACTACCCCAATCTTACTCCAAACATGAATCTCCATCTCACACTTCCCTTTATCATCATCCTATCATGCCTTCTGTACATAATGTTTACTGCCTCAGATCTCCACATATATGAAATATATAACCAGTACCCCATCACAAAAGCATACTACTCACCAGCAACCATTCTTACACTATAGTGACATAACCCCCCAACATTTTTCCACGCCAAACTCCCACCTACACAAACAGCTCTCAACCTCACCCTCCCAACCTCAGAGTCCATCTAGCTATCTCCAAACTAAAACACCATCTACTCCACTCCCTTATACATATAAAATTAAAAGCAGACATCCATTCCAACCCAGGCCCAAAATATGTATTACCCACTACTCTACCACACCACCTATACCCTCCTAACCAAGATCTCTCTAATTCCAGGTTTCAATCCTCCCTGCCTAAGCGTTCAGGGTCTGACCTAGTAATGACTAACTTTAATCTAAGGAGCATTGTAAACAAAATAACAGAATTTCACTCTTTCCTGGCCACCTAACCTCCAGACATAATGGTCATTACCGAAACATGGTTAAAACCACACATCAAAGACTCAGAAATTACATACAACTGTTTTAGTCTGTCTTGTCCAATTATATTACAAGAGGTGGTATTGTAGCAGTCATATTTAAAAGTAGGAAAAAGTACAGTTTTGTACCTACCATAAATGTAGATGTTCGAGTGTTCACCCTGCTGCAGTCATCACACTTGGGTTATCCTGCCGTCAGGCGGTCCCGCAGTTGGCCCGAATTCCAAAGTCTTGGTCCGGCGTCGGTTGCTGTTGCTTCTTCCCTGACGTCAGTGCGCCAGGGGTATATAAGAGGCATCCGACGCCATTTTCTTCAGTTTTTCTTGCCCCAGATGTCAGGTGCCCCCAATAGGTAGGCAAAATTATATATATATATATATATATATATATATATATATATATATATATATATATATATATATATAAAAATAAAACAAAACCCTTAGGCACAAGCAAATACACCACAGAGTTAGTATAGGATAGAGTGGTAGAGATAAGTTCAGCTAGTTCAGAGGGGAGGGAGGGTAACCTGGACTGCAGCAGGGTGAACACTCGAACATCTACATTTATGGTAGGTACAAAACTGTACTATGTTCATCGTGTTACCCTGCTGCAGTCATCACACACGGGTTGAATCCCAAAGCTAAGGATGTGAGGTGGAGTCAGACAGGGTTAGAAGAAGCTAGTAAGCCCTGCAAAACCGCAGTGGCAAAACCAGCTCTAGTCTTAGAGTATAGAGGTAAGTGATAGTGTTTGGTGAAGGTGTGCACTGAACTCCAAGTAGCAGCTTCCTGAATAACCTTGGTTGGCACTCCCCTGAGAAAGGCTGCTGATACAGCTGTAGCCCTGGTGGAGTGGGACCTAATGTTAGCAGGTACTGGTTTCCCATGATGTATGTAGCAAAAACGTATGCAATGCCCTATCCATTTTTAAATGGTCTGTTTTGAGATAGCTTTTCCTTGTGATCCTGTAGCATAGGCTACAAAAAGCTGGTCAGTTTTTCTGAAGGCCTTAGTTTTATCCAAGTAGTAACATAATTGCCTGTGAATGTCCAAAGAGTGCAAGAGTCTTTCTCCTTTGTTCTGGGGATTTGGGAAGAAGGTGGGCAAGTGAATGGTTTGGTTTAGGGCCACACTGGATACCACCTTTGGCATAAAGGAAGGATTAGTTTGTAGAGAGACTCTGTCTTGATGAAAAATGATGAAAGGTTCCACTGCCATTAGTGCCTGTAGTCTGAGACTCTTCTACCTGAGGTTATTGCTAGTAGTAGGGCAGTTTTCCATGAAAGAAATTTTAAGTCAGCTGAAAAAGCTGGTTCAAAGGGCGGCAGTGTAAGCTTTTCCAGAACAAAGTTGAGATCCCAAGTAGGTGTTAGAGCTCTCCTTGGCAGTCTTAAGTTCTTAGCCCCTCTGAGGAACTGTCTTAGGAGTGGATGTGAGAATAAAGGAGGATCCGTGCTGTAATGAGCTGAAATTGCCGAGGCGTCGATCTTAATAGATGAAAAGGAAAGTCCTTTGTGTAACATCTCAGTTAAATATTGTAGAATCTGAGGGATGTTTGTATCAAGGGGGTTTAGGCCTTTAGCCCGGTTCCAGGCGCAAAATCTTTTCCGTTTGTCTGAATAGGTTTTCCTGGTGCTGGGCCTCCTGGCCTCTAGAATGACATCCATAATAGCTTTGGATAAAGGTGTTGGCTGGTTGTTTAGGTAATTTACCATGCGGCCAGGTTTAAAGTCTTGAGCTGGCTGTGTAGAATCTGATGGTCTCGCTGGGTGAGCAGGTGAGGAATTTGTGGCAAAAATCCATGGTGGGCCATGTTCCTTAAAACTGGGTACCAATGCTGGCGTGGCCAGTCTGGTGCAACGAGTATCATTTGTGGCCTCTCTAATCTGACTTTCAGCAGTACCTTTGCTAGAAGAGGTAGTGGAGGGAAGGCATACACTGTTAATGTTTTCCAACTGAATGAGAGGGCATCCACTTTCCAAGCTAGTGGATGGAAGGTCCTTGTGCAAAATTTTTGAAGATGGTGGTTGTGGGGGCTTGCAAACAGATCTATGTCTGAGCGTCCCCATTTTTGAGCTATCATTGCAAATACTTGTGGATCTAGTTTCCATTCGTGTGGATCCATGATGTTTCTGCTTAGGTCGTCTGCCAATGTGTTTTTCTTTCCTGGCAGGAATTGTGCTTGTAATTGAACCTGGTAAGACAGTGCAGTGTTCCACAAGGTCATTGCTTGCCTGCATAGAGGGTAGGAATGTGTGCCCCCTTGCTTGTTTATGTACCATATGACTTGTGGTATTGTCCGTCTTTATTATTAGTTGTCCTAGGTGTAGAAGGTCCTTGAAAGCTGTTAGGGCATTCTGTACTGCTAGCATTTCTTTTTGAGTGATATGCAGATGCCTCTGATCTGTGGTCCATTTGCCCTGAATGCACTGCCCTGCCATGTGTGCTCCTGGCATAGTCCGATGCATCTGTTGGCATAGTTTGCCTGGCTGTGGGTAAGGTGAAAGGCTGACCCTTGTTGAGGTGACATGCCTGTGCCCACCATAGAAACTCCTATTGAAGAGAGGGAATGAATTGTTTCCAAGCTGTAGCTGTGCTGAGTCCATACACTTTTCAGGTACCACTGTAATTTCCTCATATGCAGTTTTGCAAATGGTATTAGTAGTATGCAAGATGCCATGAATCCCAAGGCCTGCAGAATTTTTCTTGCAGGGAGTTAGGTATTTGTTGCCATTATTTTGAAATATTGAAACAGCTGTCGTTGCTTGTCTGGCATGAGATAAGCCATCTGGGCCATTGTACTCAAGCTGGCACCCAGGAATATTTTGTGAGGGCACTAGTTTTGATTTCTTTTCATTTACTGTGTACCCTAGGCAACTTAGAAGGTGTTTGACAAATGCCAAATGTTTTAAAAGAATGTCTTTGCTTTCTGCTTGAATAAGGCAGTCGTCCAGGTATGGGTATATTTGAATTCCTCTGTCTGCAGTATGCAATTACTGGTGCCAGGCATTTTGTGAAGACCCAGGGTGCAGTAGATAAGCCAAAGGGCAGTGCAGAGAATTGATAATGCGTTGAACCTGCAATGAAGCGGAGGTATCTTCTGCAATTTTGTCTGATAGGGACATGCAGGCATGCCTCCTTGAGGTCCAAAGTGACTAGCCAAGCATTCTTGCCCAGCACGGGAAGAAGCTGCTGTAGTGTTAGCATCTTGAATTTTGGTACTTGCAGATAGGTGTTCAGAACTGAAAGATCCAGAATGGGTCTCCATGTTTTGTCCTTTCTTGGGACTAGGAAGAGTCTTGTGTAAAATCCTTGTCCTTGCTCCTGTGTAGGTACCTGTTGAATGGCTCTCATGTTCATGAGAGCTGCAATTTGTTTTTGTGCCTCTGCCCATTGATTTGGTGGCAGGTTTGGCATTCCTTTGATCCTTGGTAAGGTATGAAAGTGGAATCTGTATCCTTGAGAGACAATGTTTAGAACCCATTTGTCTTTTGTGATGATGTGCCAGCTGTCTGCAAAAAATGCTAGTTTTCCTCCCAAGGGAGTTGCCAGGAGAGATTTGCTTGGTAGTTTGAGGATAGAGTCATTCTGTTCGTCTTCTGCTAGCTTGGGGCCTGTCTTCTCCTCCTTTCTGGGTAGCAGAACCCCACTGGCGAGGTTTGTAAGGGCCCTGTGACTGACCTCTGCCCCTTGGGCGTCTGTATTTGCCCCTCTGTGATCTGTCTGAAGCTGGAAAGGACCAGTTTTTTGTTGGCCAATTTCTGCTGAAACGAGGGGGTTGTACCTGCAAAAAATCCTTGACCGTTTGCATAGACTTTGCCTTATCCTCCATTTTCTTTAAAACCTCTTCTGCTTTGACACCAAATAATCCATCCTGCTGTAAAGGTGCATCCAATAATTTTGCTTTAACATGGTCAGGGAGGGTTTGTTCTTTTAACCAAGCATGTCTACGTATGACAGAGTCAGTAACAGCTGCTCTACAAGAAGCTTCCAATGAATCAAATCCACATTGTAAAGTATGTTTGCCCACCTGTTCAGCAGCATGCAACAAATCCTGCATTTTCTTGAATTCAGGCAGCTCTGAATGTGTGCTCATTTTTTGTTTTAACTGAGACATTAGGAATTGTTGATATTTCAACATGTAAAACTGGCAATTTAATGCTCTTATAGCCAGAGTAGCTGAGGTGTATATTTTCTTTCCCCATCTATCTAGGGCTCTGGAATCCCTTTCAGAGGGCACAGGATTTTTAGCCATAGAAGCTTTTGCTCCCTTAGGACCCTGGGAAATTGTTTCTGGGTCAGCTACAGGGCTTTTATAAAGGAATTTGTGTGAGTCAGGTACTCTCTAGTATCTGTCTGGTTTGGCTGGAGCAGGAGGAAGAGAGTCTGGATTTAAACTAGACTCCAAGTAAACATCATCCACAATATCTAGAACAGGAGGAATAGCAAGAGGTCTGTGCTGGGATAGTAAAAGGAACTCTCGGAGCCTTTTCTTAGAATCTGAGTAATCCTGGCCTTCCCAGTGGAAATGTTCCCTCATGGTATGTAAAGTTTCCACAAAGGAGTAGTCTTCAGGGGGAGATGCTGAGGGAATAGAGTCTTCAGCATCAGAATCTTCAGAATCTTCATAAGGTGGAAAAGTGTAATCCTGTTCCTCAGAAGAATCTGAGGAGAGAGAAACCTGGTCAGAGGATGCATAACCCTCATCTTGTCTTGGTCTTTTATCAGGAGGGGGATGGGAACCCCTGATAAGGGTAATCAAATCTTCAGCCATCTTAAGCATCAGTTTCTTAGGCATGGGGCCTTGAACTGTAGACCGATGTACAGTTTTCTTTGGTTTTAAAGGAGTTTTAAGTTTAGCATAAGATTTAATGGTGAGTGTAGTCGGTCTGAAGACACCTTCTGTAACTGAAGGTGTTTCCGTTGCACCTGTGTCTAGTTCTGCTCCGGTGTCTCGGCAGATGGCTGCATCGGCCTAGTAGACTCCACATGGGAATCCGCAGCTGTCTGGGGTTCCAGCTCTGCGGTCATCAGGGGCCGCGTAGTGCCTCACTGAAAACCGGAGAACCGGCGACAGGCCCAGCTGAGGCCTCGGTGTCTGGCTTATTCCTAGGCTGCCTGTCCTTATCCTTGTGTTTTTTATGAATGGCGGTCGTCGGCTGCTCCGACGGCATGATATAATTAAATTTCCTACCAAAGTAATGCCGTGCGAAGTCAAAACGGCGTTTGATAGTTCGTTTATTAAACCTAGCGCAAAACTGACAACCTGTGACGTCTTGGTCTGGGCCTAGGCAAGGAATACAATAGGAATGGAAGTCCGTATGAGGTATTTGCTTCCCACAAGAAATGCAATTGTTAACTTTTTCTGACATCGGACTGAGGCAAGAAAATGTTCCCCAATGGGGTACTTAGCTTTATTGAAGACTTCGGACTGAAATTCAAATCGAAAATCTCAGGTGTCTGCCGACCAGCACTTGCGAACTGCTTCTGCTTCGGGCACCGCGCGGCAAGAAAGACTGGAGAAAATGGCATCGGATGCCTCTTATATACTCCTGGCACACTGACGTCAGGGAAGAAGCGACAGCAACGGACGCCAGATCAAGACTTTGGAATTCGGGCCGACTGTGGGACCGCCTGACGGCAGGATAACCCAAGTGTGATGACTGCAGCAGGGTAACACGATGAACATCTAGACTGTACATCACCAGATATCCCCAATGCAGCAATCCTCATCACCCGCCTGCAAATAAATGCTCATAAATCAATTATTATTGCTGCCTATCTGCCCCCTGGAACAATCTCCACAGCACAGAACTTCTCCTCTCATGGTCTTCCTCCTTTTTCAGTCATGAAACTATAATCTTACGAGACGTTAACCCGGGCTGACTCTCCTGCTCCTCTGACAGTCCTACTTATTTCATCAACCTCTTCATCAACCTCTTTAAATTTCTCCTAAGTTATAGGCTGCCCCACTTGCATAGATTAACGCAATAAAACAAATCACTGCTGGACTGGATATTAACTAATAAACCAAATCCGAATCACCAATCCGGCTATCTACCTATTAGCCTTAGTGACCATACCCCTACATTTCTATTAAGAAAAAACTTCAACCCAAGACCCACACTCCATTTAAATACATCCACAGCAAAACCCTTGTCTAAAGTCCTTTCTTTCTTTCTACTTTTGCATTTCGTTCGTCTACCCTCTTCTACTCACTGAAACGTTCTCACAATTTTATGTAGTTACAAGCTATCTACCTTTTCACTTTCTTGTTCAATCTGTACATTTTTTTTTAAATTCTTCGGAGTTCCACATGTAAATTATTAGCTATTTTACATTATGTACATATACACTATTATGCACTCTAATGTCAAATACAACAAATGCTGTGTTGTATCAATGATTCATATTGTTTTTGGTCTACTGTCTAAATTGTTTTGTATGTTGTGGAGCTTTTCTCCCTGGGTCTCCGCTGAAAACAGGCTCCCAGCCCAGTCAGACATTACCCTGTAAACAAATGTAAAAACATAAATAAATAAGCAAACCATTCCTACTGCATATGCTGAAACTTGGGCAGTGAAGGCAGAGCAGCTGAGGATGCAGAAGTGAAGGAGATGGAGGTGCCTTGGATGGGTGATAAGATGCAACCTGTGCGAAAGAATGAAGAAACGACAATATCAGAGCAGAAGTCGAAGTATCTCCAATTACAGAGAATGCCAAAGTGAACAGATTATGGTGGTTCACACACGTGCGCAGAAGCAGAAGAGGAGTTGGTGAAGATGATTTGGGAGAAACAGGAACAAGGCAAGAATAAACAAGAGCATCCAGTAAAGAGACAGGCTTCATAAGACAAGATCTGTGACAGTTAGATATGACTGTCAGAGAAGTCAGGACAGTCACTGAACTGTGACAGCGATAGCTGACAACACCATGACCCCATGACCCCACCTACAGAATCAGAATAAGGGGGTTAATGATGAGGATATACAATTATATCATGAAAGTCTGACTGCAAACAGGAGCAACCTTCACATCACTGAAAAAAGCAACTGCACAATACAGTCACCCACAAATAACTGAACCTCAGATCACAGACCCAAACATAATATTACAATCCTCAACGTTACTAAACTACAGGTGCAGTACACTGAACTGAGACAGCGACAGCTGACACAACACCATGATCCCATGACCCCACCTACAGAATCAGAATAAGGGGGTTAATGATGAGGATATACAATTATATCATGAAAGTCTGACTGCAAACAGGAGCAACCTTCACATCACTGAAAAAAGCAACTGCACAATACAGTCACCCACAAATAACTGAACCTCAGATCACAGACCCAAACATAATATTACAGTCCTCAACATTACTAAACTACAGGTGCAGTACACTGAACTGAGACAGCGACAGCTGACAACACCATGAACCCATGACCCCACCTACAGAATCAGAATAAGGGGGTTAATGATGAGGATATACAATTATATCATAAAAGTCTGACTGCAAACAGGAACAACCTTCACATCACTGAAAAAAGCAACTGAACCTCAGATCACAGACCCAAGCATAATATTACAGTCCTCAACATTACTAAACTACAGGTGCAGTACACTCTGTTCAATATTCTCTTTGTCAACAATTTCCTGCTATCACAATTCATTAAAAGTACTCCATAAAGTGTACAAGCTAAGAAAAGCAATCAGTAAAAACAAAATGAAAAACTTCAGTGAAGCTAGAGTGACCTCCCAAACCTCTTGTATCAGAGGTACATGGGATATACGCAAATGATCCTTATGAACATCAGGTGTTTCATTTCATTGACGATTCTGAATTCCCATGACTTGTTTTGTCATTTTAATGAAAAATTTCAGGCCAATATAGCCAAACCCCACTAGCTGTGAATATGCATATTTTGGCCATGTTATGACCTTGTCAGCACAGCACAAGCAGAGTGTTTGACTAAGCATTAGAAACATGGGGCTGTTATACCCAGCTGATGTCCATTATCATTAGGGTCACTGCAAAAATATCCCAAACAACAAACTAAAACAAATAGTGAGAAGGTCACTGAAAAACCAATCAGTAGAAACAAAATGAAAACGCTCCCATGTGTCTCTGATACAAGAGGTTTTGGAGGTCACTCAGTGGAAAATCTAGCTTTGCTGGAGTTTTCACTTTGTTTTTACTGACTGTTTTTTCAGTGACCTTCTCATTCATTCTGAAGCAAAAGTAAGTAATAAACCTTTGGAGTTGAAAATAACCTCCTTTACCATACCATACAGAATACCAAATTATACAGCTTTTGGGGCAAAATGTGTGTTTTTTTTTTCAATTTTATTTTGTTGATAAGATGAACTGCATTTTTCTCAGCGCTGAAATTCCCTATCATGACATCATGAAAGACTGTACCCATGATGCTTCACTACCTAAAGGACAGGATACTGTATTTTCATGATATGTGCATTATTAGGAGTCTCTTACTTCCTACAAAGGCAAGTAGTCAAGCAGGTCTAAAAGGTGAGGCACCGTACATTGAAAATTCGCATATGTGATGATTTAGTAGTCAGACAGCAATATAGGTAAGAAGCTGCTCAACTAAATAAGTTGTTCTAGATTACCCTCAGTGCTTTGCATTTATATGTAAATAATGTACCAGTTCTATCATGACATCATATTGTGGGTATGGTAACAATAGAAAAAAAAATGTGAAAACAATAAAACCAACCAAAAAAAAAGCACAATGATAAGTATAACTGGGAGTAAAATGAATTGTAATTAACTGCTGGTTCTCAGGTAATTCCTACAGACTTAGCAAGAGCTAACCCTCTTCCTTTCAAAACCTTAATCTATATGTAAATAAGTTGGAGAGATAAGCATAAAGGTTAACAAAGCATAAAGGTTAACATTTCCTTCAGTCCTTCTATAACATGTCCTGGTTAACCAAAGAGACTAGATCCATACTCAAAACTAGGGACAAGGCCTGGTTGCAGTACCATAAGAACAAAACCAGTAGTACTAAGCAGGTGTTCGTTGAACCTGGAAACAAAGCTAAAAAATGAATTAAAACAGACAAATCCAACTACTACCAGAACAACCAAACTAAACAAAATAACCCCAAAAAGTTCTGGGCTACAGTAAACAACCTAGTAAAACTACATCTCCCACTCCATCAACAACTAACAGCAGTGAGAATGTGGCCACCCAATTCAACACTTACTTCACAGAATCCATTCAAACCCTCACCAACAATCAAACTACATCCACCACTACCTCTTCTGAACCAAATCAAAACACACTCCCACTAAATAACAGAAATCATTTCAAGCTAACCCCAGTACGCACTAACTATATCAAAAAACTACTGAAAAAACTAAAAACCAAACACTTGAGCTGCTGATAACTTCCCTGCAGGTTTTCTACAAATTGCCTCAGAGGCTATCTCCTACCCAATAACCATTCTTATAAACAGCTCACTAACAGAAGCTCATGTCCCCACTATATGGAAGCTTTCTTACATTCTGCCTCTTCACAAAGGCGGTAGCTCCTGTGAACTTACTATCGCCCCATTGTCATCCTCTCCCCCGTCAAAAATCCTGGAAAGAGAAGTCCACTCCCAACTCATAGAATGCCTCCTATCCAACAATCTCCTATCCCACACACAACATGACTTTCACCCTGCACACAACACCACAACGGCCGTACTATCCTTCACAAGCATAGCCAGTCAATCAGTTCAGAAACAACTCCCAAATTGTATCAGCCATTTTCCTAGACCTGTCAAAGGCCTTTGACATGGTCAACCACACAAAACTTATTAATGTCCTTACCTCCCATTACCTTAGCAACACTGCCATTGCCTGGTTTAAAAGCTACTTAATAGACCAAAAACAAGGTGTCCGATGGTAACATTCCCTCTCGCCCCTCCTCCCAGTCTCCATAGGGGTACCACAAGGCTCCATCCTTGGACCCCCTACTATTCTGTCTCTTTACCAATCAACTTCACTCTGTCACCCCCCCCATGCCAGTATAATTCAATACGCTGACGACTCTACTCTGTTCTGCTCTGCCTCCTCCCTCAATGACCTACAAACCATCACCCAAGACTGCTTCCTATCTGTAGAAAATTGAGCAGCGTGTTATACACAGTATGCATATTTAGAGCAGCATGTTATATATCATGTACAGTAACTCCCAACTTATATTAAATCCCACTAAAACAAACCTTATGATCTTCTGCCCCTCTAGAATTATGTCTTCCACCCCAACCTTCCAAATCCTCTCCACAAACAAAACTATAATCACTCCCACCCCCTATACCAAACTGCTAGTGGTTACAATTGACAACAACCTAAAATGCGATCTTCACATAGACCAGACCAAACCATCAAAAATGTATAGAAATAACCAATTTCTAACAAACAGTACTAAAATGACCATAGTCAGGACACACCTACTATCCACACTCCTATATGTATCCCCATTCCTAACAAACCTCTGCAAAACTGACCATGCCAAGCTTGAAACCTGCTACAATAAAATCTGTAAATTTGCTACCAGTGCCTCCTACAAATCACATCACTGCCTGTCATTCAGACAACTTGACTGGCTAGAACTTCCTCTGCTCCTTCAATTTAATCAACTAACATTAGCTCATAAAATTCTCCTCCACCCAGAAAAGACCCCTGCCCTAAAAATATGATTCAACTATACTCTGCCCCTAGAGCCCTTCAATCCAACAATAAACTTCTTCATAGAGTCACCAAAGCAAAAAACTCAGTAGGTGAAGCTCTCTTCTCCAACTACATTTCCAAACTATGGAACTGCTTGCCCATTTCACTAGAGACCACTCCCACAACCATTTTTAAAAAAGCATCTTAAAACCCACCTTGCTAACTCCTGGCTCAGTTCCTGTAACACCCCAGGATAAGCCTCCTTCCCTACCCCTTACTCCTGAAATCCCACTTCTTAACCCTTTACTACCCTGCAACCCCCACCTCAAAAACCTGAACTCTTAGTTCTCCCTATATACACCTCCCACAATGAAACTATACTCTTGATTTCTATTGTTGCCTCTCCTGAAATTATGCATACTGTATATAACAACTGTGCATGATATACAACATGATCTGCGGTGGTGGTGCTGCGGTAGCATTGTCGCCTCACAGTAAGACGTTGTCCTGCTCGATTCTCAGCTAGAGTGTCTTCTCTGTGGAGACATGCGTAAATGTGCGTACCTTCGTTGAAGTCTGTGCGTCAAGGCCGGCAACTCGGCACGTAAAAATCTATTGCCAATAATTAGCGGACCGGAGTTCCGCTGTGGCGACCCTTAACCAGGAAAAGCCAAAAGACACAATAACAACATCATCATGATATACAACATGCTGCTCTATAATTATGCATACTGTATATAACAACAGTACATATATAACATGCTGCTCTATAATTATGCATACTGTATATAACTGTACATGATATATAACATGCTCTATAATTATGCATACTGTATATAACTGCACATGATATACAACATGCTGCTCTATAATTATGCATACTGTATATAACAACTGTACATGATATATAACATGCTGCTCTATAAATATGCATACTGTATATAACAAGCTGCTCTATAATTATGCATACTGTATATAACTGCACGATATATAACATGCTGCTCTATAATTATGCATACTGTATACAACTGCACATGATATATAACATGCTGCTTTATAATTATGAATACTGTATACAACTGCACATGATATATAACATGCTGCTCTAAAATTATGCATACTGTATATAACAACTGCACATGATATATAACATGCTGCTCTATAATTATGCATACTGTATATAACTGTATGTGATATATAACATGCTGCTTTATAATTATGCATACTGTATATAACAACTGTACGTGATATATAACATGCTGCTCTGTAATTATGCATATTGTATATAACTGTACATGATATAACATGCTGCTCTATAATTATGCATACTGTATATAACTGTACATGATATATAACATGCTGCTCTATAATTATGCATACTGTATATAACAACTGCAGGATATATAACATGCTGGTCTATAATTATAGATACTGTACATAACAACTGTACATGATATATAGCATGCTGCTCTATAATTATGCATACTGTATATAACATGCTGCTCTATAATTAGATACTGTACATGATATATAGCATGCTGCTCTATAATTATGCATACTGTATATAACAACTGCACGTGATATATAACATGCTGCTCTATAATTATGCATACTGTATATAACTGCACGTGATATATAATATGCTGCTCTATAATTATGCATACTGTATATAACTGCACATGATATATAACATGCTGCTCTATAATTATGCATACTGTATATAACAAACTGCACATGACATATAACATGCTGCTCTATAATTATGCATATTGTATATAACAACTGCACATGATATATAACATGCTGCTCTATAATTATGCATACTGTATATAACAACTGCACATGATATATAACATGCTGCTCTATAATTATGCATACTGTATATAACAACTGCACATGATATATAACATGCTGCTCTATAATTATGCATACTGTATATAACAACTGCACATGATATATAACATGCTGCTCTATAATTATGCATACTGTATATAACAACTGCACATGATATATAACATGCTGCTCTATAATTATGCATACTGTATATAACAACTGCACATAATATATAACATGCTGCTCTATAATTATGCATACTGTATATAACAACTGCACATGACATACAACATGCTGCTCTATAATTATGCATACTGTATATAACTGCACAATATATACAACATGCTGCTCTATAATTATGGATACTGTATATAACAACGGTACATGATATATAACATGCTGCTCTGTAACTATGCATACTGTATATAACAACTGCACGATATATAACATGCTGCTCTATAATTATGGATACTGTATATAACAACTGCACGATATATAACATGCTGCTCTATAATTATGGATACTGTATATAACAACTGCACATGATATATAACATGCTGTTCTATAATTATGCATACTGTATATAACAACTGCACGATATATAACATGCTGCTCTATAATTATGCATACTGTATATAACAAACTGCACATGATATACAACATGCTGCTCTATAATTATGCATACTGTATATAACAACTACACATGATATACATACTGCTCTATAATTACATACTGTATATAACTGTACAAGGTATATAACATGCTGCTCTATAATTATACATACTGTATATAACAACTGTACATGATATATAACATGCTGCTCTATAATTATGCATGCTGCTCTATAATTATGCATACTGTATATAACAACTGTACACTATATACAACATGCTGCTCTATAATTATGCATATTGTATATAACAACTGCACATGATATACAACATGCTGCTCTATAATTATGCATACTGTATATAACAACTGTACAAGATATATAACATGCTGCTCTATAATTATGCATACTGTATATAACAACTGTACATGATATATAACATGCTGCTCTATAATTATGCATACTGTACATAACTGCACATGATATACAACATGCTGCTCTATAATTATGCATACTGTATATAACTGCACATGATATATACAACATGCTGTCCTATAATTATGCATACTGTATATAACAACTGCACATGATATACAACATGCTGCTCTATAATTATGCATACTGTATATAACAACTGTACATGATATATAATATGCTGCTCTATAATTATGCATACTGTATATAACTGTACATGATATATAATATGCTGCTCTATAATTATGCATACTGTATATAACTGTACATGATATATAACATGCTGCTCTATAATTATGCATACTGTATATAACTGCACGTGATATATAACATGCTGCTCTATATTATGCATACTGTATATAACTGCACGTGATATATAATATGCTGCTCTATAATTATGCATACTGTATATAACTGCACATGACATACAACATGCTGCTCTATAATTATGCATACTTTATATAACTGCACAATATATATAACATGCTGCTCTATAATTATGGATACTGTATATAACAACGGTACATGATATATAACATGCTGCTCTGTAACTATGCATACTGTATATAACAACTGCACGATATATAACATGCTGCTCTATAATTATGGATACTGTATATAACAACTGCACGATATATAACATGCTGCTCTATAATTATGGATACTGTATATAACAACTGCACATGATATATAACATGCTGTTCTATAATTATGCATACTGTATATAACAACTGCACGATATATAACATGCTGCTCTATAATTATGCATACTGTATATAACAAACTGCACATGATATACAACATGCTGCTCTATAATTATGCATACTGTATATAACAACTACACATGATATACATACTGCTCTATAATTACGCATACTGTATATAACTGTACAAGGTATATAACATGCTGCTCTATAATTATACATACTGTATATAACAACTGTACATGATATATAACATGCTGCTCTATAATTATGCATGCTGCTCTATAATTATGCATACTGTATATAACAACTGTACACGATATACAACATGCTGCTCTATAATTATGCATATTGTATATAACAACTGCACATGATATACAACATGCTGCTCTATAATTATGCATACTGTATATAACAACTGTACAAGATATATAACATGCTGCTCTATAATTATGCATACTGTATATAACAACTGTACATGATATATAACATGCTGCTCTATAATTATGCATACTGTACATAACTGCACATGATATACAACATGCTGCTCTATAATTATGCATACTGTATATAACTGCACATGATATATACAACATGCTGTCCTATAATTATGCATACTGTATATAACAACTGCACATGATATACAACATGCTGCTCTATAATTATGCATACTGTATATAACAACTGTACATGATATATAATATGCTGCTCTATAATTATGCATACTGTATATAACTGTACATGATATATAATATGCTGCTCTATAATTATGCATACTGTATATAACTGTACATGATATATAACATGCTGCTCTATAATTATGCATACTGTATATAACAACTGCACGTGATATATAACATGCTGCTCTATATTATGCATACTGTATATAACTGCACGTGATATATAATATGCTGCTCTATAATTATGCATACTGTATATAACTGCACATGATATATAACATGCTGCTCTATAATTATGCATACTGTATATAACAAACTGCACATGATATATAACATGCTGCTCTATAATTATGCATATTGTATATAACAACTGCACATGATATATAACATGCTGCTCTATAACTATGCATACTGTATATAACAACTGTACATGATATACAACATGTTGCTCTATAATTTCCTATAGTTTCAAAATACTACTGAACTACGGTGATGTCTTACATTTTTGATGCACTTTTGAAGTTCAAGTTAGTATTCACTATTTTTTAATACCTTGACACTATATTATATAGTTTAACACTTTGTTACTGTATTACACTGGAGCTTTTCTGCCCTGAAAAAGGACTCCTGTTCAGATGGACTTTCCCGGTAAACAAATGTAAAATAAATAAATAAATATAAGAACAATAAAGTGTACTGGTCCATGCTCACCCATGTGGTAAACTTGTCCCAAGGATTCCTTCAGACTGGGATCCATTTCCAATAACCTTACCTATTGAAAGTGTTATCCATGCTACCACCAAGGGACTCAATACAAGTCATTCTAATTAATTCACTATTTGTTCTGTATCATGTTACATGCATTGTTAAAGTCTAAGGATGCCATGTCACTTGGCCTTGTTAAAGTCTAAGGAAGCCATGTCACATCCAATGTTAAAGTCTAAGGAAGCCATGTCACATGCCAAGTTAAAGTCTAAACAAACCATGGCCAGAGAATTGCATTAGGTTGTTTCAGACATGAACCCCCACTAGTATTAGGATATCTGAAACCAGTGAAGCCTCTTTTTCTAACATGGCCTCTAATCTTTTCCCACTATATAAGCTACTAGCCAGCTAGCATCAGAACGGTAAAGGCAATCTTCCTTTTCTCTTCTTCTGCTTGTGTGTGTACTTATCTCCCCGTCTTCACCTTTGGTACTTCAAGGTTTTTTTG